>NC_141617.1:23819486-24056986 GCF_047967505.1 Dipteris shenzhenensis | reverse complement strand
GCAGTATATGCTGCGGGAGTGGGCAAAGCCCTTGGTGACTTTATTTTTTTGATTTGAGGCCGTTTCGGGGCCCGTTTTGAAGGCGGAAGTTCTTCGCAGGCACTCAGAAAAAGGCCCTATTTTTCGCTGTGCGCGGCTAGTCGGTGGAAAGGTGCCACAGAAATTGCATCGTATGCCTGTGTGCAGAGATATCGGGAGTTGCAGATTCATGCCTGTTGCCTGTTGATGCAAAATCGTCACTAGGAAGTGACTGTGTGGTGAAATACCACTTCCGTCAGTGTTGCAGATCTGCCCCTGTGAGGCTTTTTACATAAGTTTTGCTATTTGCCCTTGTGAGGCATTTGCTGTGTTTACAGGTTGCTGTTGCAATTCGTGATTTGTAAAATGTCTGAGAATCTGTCTACCATTGTCAGTGAGAAGCTTGACAAGAACAACTTCCAAGCATGGAAGTTCAGGATGACAAACTTCCTTATGGGAAAGGGAGTTTGGGATTACATCAGTGGTGAAACTGCAGAACCAGTTTTGGGTACTGCTCCCACTCCTGCTGAATTGAAGGCCTTTAAAGAATGGCATGAAAAAGCTAGAAAATGCTTGTATTGGCTGTCTGTTAGCATTTCAGATTCTATGATTGTGCATATACAGGATGTAGAGACACCTAAGGAGGCATGGGATACATTGGTGAAGCTGTATAGCACAAATACCAAAGCACGAAAGATGCAGCTAAAGCGGGAGTTGCACAATGTGCAAAGGAAAAATATGAATATAAATGAGTATTCCTTGAAGGTGAAAGGCCTTGCAGATTCTCTTGCCTCCATTGGAGCACCTGTTGATGATGAGGACTTAGTGTCCATGACCTTGAATGGTCTTGGGAAAGATTATGCACAGTTTCGGACATCCATTGGAGTCCGTGAAACATTTCCTGATTTTCAGGAACTTATTGCTCTCTTGCTGAGTGAAGAGCAAAGGAATGGTGGTTCAGCCACCTCAACTTCTCAAGAGACTGCTTTCTACTCGAATACAGGTAGAGGCAGGGGTAGAGGAAGAGGCCGTTTTGGTGGCCGTGCAGGAAATCAGAACCAACAGCAACAACAGGAAAACCAGTCCTATGGAGGAGGACGTGGTAGTTCTAGAGGCAGGGGGAGCCAAAGAGGCCGTGGTTCATGGCAAAGGAACCAGCAAGTAAATAGCAGCACAGAATGCTGTTATTGTGGAAAGCCTGGACACAAGGAGAATACATGCTATAAAAAACAGAATGACATCAAAAGTGGGAAGTTGCAGCAAAGCAACTATGCATCATCAAGTGGGCATGGTGACGACAGAAATGAGCACCTTTTTGTGATGCAGCATATGGTTAACTCCATGTCAGGAGATGCTGCAGCTTGCAATGATGTTTGGTATGTTGATTCAGGTGCCTCTAACCACATGACCAGTCATGGTGAGTGGTTTCATGATGTTAGAAATTTGGATAAGCCAGGTTATGTTGAAACAGGTGATGATACTGCGCACCCAATTACGCAGGTTGGTAAAGTGCCATTGGCTATGCAGGATGGCAAAACGAAGTACTTGGCAGATGTACTTCATGTTCCAAAAATCACTAAGAACCTGGTTTCAGTTGGCCAGATGGTTGAGCAAGGTCTGCAGGTTAGATTTAATCCTGATGGATGCTTTGTTGAGGACTTGAAAAATAAGTGCCGCTTGGTTGCGAAAGGCAACAAAAATGGCAGAATGTTCACCTTGGATGTTGATATGCCTGAGGTGAAAGCTGCTATGTTTGCGCATGGGAGAGGTGTCATTGCAGATATTGAGATATGGCACAAGCGCATTGGGCACATGAATATACAAAGGCTGAAATCTATGCAAACGAAAAACATTGTTGCAGGTTTGCCTAAATTCAGAGTTGAGGGAATGCAAAAGGTATGTGAAGCATGCCAAATGGGTAAGCAGGCCAGACATGCATTTCCCAAAAATGCTAAGGTGAGCAAAAGACCTTTGGAAGTGATCCATTCAGATGTTTGGACAACCAAAGCTGCTTCTATTGGTGGATGCCATTATTATGTGACGTTTATTGATGACTACACTAGGAAGGTGTGGATTTATTTTATGAAGCACAAAAGTGATGTGTTCAGCCATTTCAAGGCTTTTAAGGCCATGGTTGAAAAAGAGAAAGGTGTGCATATTAAAGTGCTAAGATCTGATGGAGGGGGAGAGTACTTTTCAGAAGAATTTTGTGAATATCTGAAAGAACAGGGAATTCAAAGGAAGTACTCATGCAGGTCTACCCCTCAGCAGAATGGGGTTGCAGAAAGGAAGAACAGGCATATTGCAGAAGTAGGACGGGCGATCCTAAATGAGAAAAACATGCCTGATTATTTTTGGGCTGAAGCAGTAGCAACTGCTGTTTATATTATGAACAGAACCCCCACTGCAGCTGTCCATGGCATGACGCCTGAAGAAATGTATACAGGCCAAAAACCAGATATTTCTCACTTGAAGGTATTTGGTTGCATAGCTTATGTTCATGTTCCTGATGAGAAGAGAACAAAGCTGGATCCAAAGGCAGAAAAATGCATCTTTATTGGATATGCTCTGCACCAGAAAGGGTATCGCTGTTATAACCCTTCCACCCGCAAAATGCAAGTGAGCAGAGATGTTGTTTTTTATGAAATGAGCAGCTGGTATGCACCAACTGTTATGGTAGGAGATGCAGATGCAGGAAATGGGAATGCTGCAATAAATGCAGAGCAGCAATCTCAAGCCTTGAGTGGACCCAGAGAGTCCTCTACTAGTGGATCTAATGTATGGACAGGGAGATTGAGATCTAGTGAATCGTCACATGGCAGTCCGGATAGTGTTGTGCAGGTATCACATAAGGGAAAAGAAAAAGTGGACCATGCTCCAGTGTTTGATGTGTCTGCTGGTAGCTCTCATGTTGATGGAGAGTCAAGTGGCTCTGAAATGAGCCTTGATGAGGAACTTGGGATTCCTTCTGTTGTTACACCTGGTGCAAGGAAAAGCAGGCATGATTTAAAGACTCCTGCAACTGATCCAGTTGTACGGAGGTCCACTCGTATTAAGTATCCAGTTGACAGGCTGAGATATGATGGGTATACAGCACATCACTATGCTTATATGGTCAAGGTTCTAGAGGAGCCAGAGCCCACATGTTTTGAGGATGCAGCAGGGCATAAAAATTGGGAAGCAGCTATGGATGAAGAGATGGCTGCCTTGGATGCAAACCACACTTGGGATTTGATGCCTTTGCCTCATGATAAGAAGGCTATTGGCTGCAAGTGGGTTTACAAAGTAAAGCACAATGCTGATGGGTCTGTTAGCAGGTACAAGGCAAGATTGGTTGCCAAAGGTTTTGCACAGACATATGGAATTGACTATGAGGAAACTTTCAGCCCAGTTGCAAGGATGGCAACCGTGAGAGCAGTAATTGCTATGGCTGCTGCAAAGGGATGGTCTTTGCATCAGATGGATGTGAAAAATGCCTTCTTGCATGGTGATTTGCAGGAAGAGGTTTATATGATGCAGCCAGAAGGTTATGAGGATAATTCACACCCCGATTTTGTATGCAGGTTGCGCAAAGCCTTGTATGGCTTAAAACAGGCACCGAGGGCATGGTCAGACAAGATAGGGCAATATCTTGTCACTATTGGATTTCAGATTTCCAATTCAGATTTTTCACTTTATGTGAAAAGGACAAACAGAGGGATTGTGCTTGTAGTCATCTATGTTGATGACTTGATTATTACAGGTGATAGTGATGCAGACATTAATGAAGTGAAGCTGCTGTTGAAGCAAAAATTTGAGATGAAAGATTTGGGAGAGCTGCGTTACTTCTTGGGCATTGAGGTTATTAGATCCCCGAGTGGGATATGGCTGTTGCAAAGGCAATACGGTTTGGACATGCTGTCCAAATATGGGATGACAGGCTGTAAGCCTATCTCTATTCCATTGGAGCAGAATGTGAAGCTCAATGCAGAGACAGGTGAGCTTCTTGAAGATATTACTATGTACAGGCGCATAGTAGGTAGCTTGATCTACATGACTATAACCAGACCAGATTTGAGCTATGCTGTGGGGCTGGTGAGTCAGTTTATGCAGGCACCGAGGAAGCCACATTTGGATGCGGCTAGGCGCATACTGCGGTATGTGAAGTCCACATTGCATTATGGACTGTTTTATGAAGCTGGGTGTGCATTATAGGTACATGGATACACAGATGCTGACTGGGTTGGTAGTGTCTCTGACAGGAGATCTACTAGTGGTTTTATGTTTTCCCTTGGGAGTGGTGCCATCAGTTGGAGCAGCAAGAAGCAGCCAACAGTTGCCTTGTCGAGCACAGAGGCTGAGTACAGGGGTGCAGCAATGGCTGCATGTGAGGTAGCTTGGTTACGGAAGCTACTTGCAGATATGGGACAGTCAATTCATGCAGCAGTTGTCATTCATTGTGACAACATTAGCAGCATCATGCTTGCTAATAACCCAGTTTATCATGCTAGAACGAAGCACATTGAGGTGCATTATCACTTTGTGAGAGAGAAGGTTCTAGCTGGTGAGATTGATCTTGTCTATGTCAGCACTGAGGAGCAGGTGGCTGATATTTTTACGAAGGCATTGGGTACCGAGAAGCTTCGCAGATTTAGGAGCTTGCTTGGTGTACGTGAGATGGATTTGAGCTTGAGGGGGAGTGTTGAGATATCAAGCTCTACCCCCGATATATCTCCCGGATGACTATCATTTATGTCACCGCCTATGTTAGTTGTACTCGTGGTGTAGTTAGACTACCACGTATGTTTTTGGTTTGGGTTCACATATGAACCACGTATTCTAGGTTTTGACATATAGGGTATTTCCCTCTTCTATTGTATTGTTGTTGTGTGCAAAAGTGAAGAAAGGCTTCACCCTCCAACCTTGTGTCCTCTCTCTTTTGTGTGTTGTGAAGAAAGCTGAACTTGAGTCTCCTATCTCTCTCCCTTATTCTTTACATAGCCTCTACATCAAAACCCCTTCTTTTGCATATTTAAGCCTCTTAAACCCTAGCACATTAAAATGAACACAAAAAAAGAAATTATTTATTGCTTTTCTTCGCTTCGACGGTTGGTTTAGCATAGATTAGATTGCCTTAGAGGAGAGACAATTCTCCAAGTTGACAATCGAAGCCATGCTCAAATTTTTCTAACTAGTTCCTAATCATTGTCAGTCCCTTCGCTCACATTCAATTTCACACTCATAACATGCTATTAAATAAGACCTTTTACCATTTACCAAGAAGTTTATCAGTGGGCAGATTGCATGAGCATCTAGATAGCAGATATCAGTGGATAGATTACATATATCAGTGGACAGATTACATGTCATGGGGCATATTGGAGCTTGATGATTATAGTGGTCATTTTATTTCATTGTAAATCTTTATTGGTTATTTTTATTGCATTTTTACAAATATTTAAGCTCATTTATTGTCATAAAAAACCTTGTAAAGCCTTCTAGGCTATTTTTCACATTTATTGCCATATGAATCGCCTTGTAATAAACCCAACCATTCACTATTTAATGAGTATCAGTGGGCTACATAAGTGGATATCAATAACAATTTTTAGTGGGTAGATTGCATCATTTGGGTATCAGTGCAGAGAGATCAATGGATGGACAGATTACATGTCATCATGAAGATTGAAGCTTTATCACTAGAGGGCATTTTATTTCATTGTAAAGCTTTATTGGCTAATTTTCTTACATTTGTACAAATATTTAAGCCTTGTAAAGCCTTCTAGGCTATTTCCCACATTTATTGCTATAAAATACTTTGTAAAGCCCTCTCCACTATTGGTCACATTTATTGCCATATGAAGCCTTGTAAAGCCTTTTGGGCTATTTCCCACATTTATTATATCAAGCGTTGTATATTGTACTTTACTTGTATGTATCTAAATTCTTCATTTTCTTTTCTTGTAGGATTATGGAGCAATCAACTAATGTGGGGGCTAGCCTAAATGACTCTGAGATAAGAGCATGGGTCTCTAATGTCACTTTGAATTTGAAAGGAAAGGAATATAGCCCCAACGGCTTTGGTAGGTAGGGCAGAAGAGCTTGGTTTCTTCATCAAAAGGAAAAGAGACTCTTTCTACTTATGTCAAAAAGGGAGTTCAATGATGTTGACAATCCATGGGATGCTACATTATTCAAAAAAGATATGACTTCAAGTCTTGTAGTAGGCATAATGATAGAGCCAAAAGAGACTTTTATGGATATTTTCACAAAGAGTTCAGATCCTAAAGTTCGCGGTCTTCATTTTGTTTTGTCAAGGAGAGACTCAAAGACCTTTGTGATGCCTCCTCCTCAACCATCAAAGTTTCCAGAGCTGCAAAGTGCATTGGAGGCTCTTGCATTTACTTGGGAGTGATTTCCTAGTGTGGTGGCAAAAAGGATGCATGAAAAGATTATGTTTGAGTACTTTTAGGATGCACAATATGCCCCTCAGATTCAAGGATCTTCACATGAAGGAGATCAAGCACAGAGACTTCGATTCAGGGGCAAGAAGAACATGCACACTGTCACAAATGTGTAGAACATGAGCGCAAACTTCTAGAGCAAGAAATGGTGGATGTCACTAAGGATGATGAAACACAAGCCTTGAGTGCACGGGAATTTAAAAAATTGAAGAAGATGAAGGTCGATCCACTACAGTTATGCTAGAAGCTCTTGCTAGCAAACCACGACATGAAATGCAAAAGGATAGTACTGCAAGAGCCACGGTTCCAAGCAATAGAAAAAGGCATCATCCCATTGTAAAGAAAGATCATGTGGATGAAAAACGGTTAAAAGAAGAGAAAGATGAAGAAGACTCAGAACCCGAAGCTGAAGATGATCAGGATGAACTCACATCAATCAAAAATCTCAATCTGCGTCTTAATGAAGCAGTAACAGATGATGATGTGGGATATATCTGGGGTCAAAGGACGTGGTTTGTGAATGCCAAAGATGTGGAAGCTGCATCTATCTTCACTAATAGCTGAAACCTTGATATATCCTATGCATTGCAAATATACGAGGCTTTGAGAGATGGAAAGAAACCTGTGGCAAGCAAGATGGTCCTACATCCAATAATGTTTTGTCCAATCAAAAATAGCTTTTTGGATCAAATTACATTTACAGGGCCTACACATTTTGAGAAAACCTTCACTCGATTCTTTAAAGACACTCTTAAAAATATTCCACATGAACAAGGCCAAGAGGCACAAGGTGAGAATATTTTAAAGGAAGCAAAGAAGGAATTCCTCCTTAATTGCAGATTCCAGCCCATTGATGGTCAACATTGGGCTTATGCTTGTCATCAGATTGCCAAAGAAGCAAAGGAGGTGAAAATACTCACTTTAGAACAATTTGCAAAGATAACTTCATTCCATTGTTATCCTGCAACCATCTGTATATTCAAGCATGAGATCAAGTATTTGATTGAGTCCAAAAGACTTAATCAATATGTCCATGGAAAGCGTAAGATATCCTCAACATCAGAGGTCTTACAGAAGGCAAGGGTTGTATGGACAACATTTGGTTCTCCAAATCCTGATTTGAAGAGAAAGGTCACCAGATGCCGACACACTCACAAACTTCTAAACTTCTTTGAATGCAGTTGTGCCTAGGGGAACTCAAGAGTGAGAAGAAAATATGACAAGCCTCAAGGTGGTGAGAGACAGATATGCCAACTACACTTCGATCATTTTTCATCCTATTGAAGTGTTCAATGAGATGCTTGAAGCATGCATTGCATGTGAGCGTGGAGAGTTGACTTATGAAGCTCCTTTGTTTGTCTCCAAAAAGTCAAAGGTAATAGATAAGAAGGAGTTGATGGCAAGTGGAAGAATGCATCAATGTACAAGTGAGGCGTGATGCAGTGCATAGTGCCATTAGGTATTTGCTGTCAGAGAAACAAATCCCACTTAGTCATTGTAACATTGACTATAATGTGGTCAAGCATATAGCTTCTTTGTCAACACCCAAGGTAAAGCTATGGGCAAACAGGTGGACTAAAAAGGATGAAGATGGGTCAGAAATAGTAACCTCTTACATGAGAAAAGAAATCCCACAATAGGTGGTTGCATATGTGGAACAGCAAAGAGAGGCAAGAGAGAATGTGGCATAGCGATTCAATCTCTTGAATCATTCTTCTTGTGTATGCGGAGTCCCAACCCTGATCACTCCTTACAAAAGAACATAAGAAGGAAATCAAATAATTTGAGATTGATGCTAGAAGAGCAAGATATTCCTAGGTCCATACATTATCAAAAAAACAACTATGGAAGTTCAGCAAAAAGTGGGAGTCTCTTGCTTACCATGGTGGAGAATTTGCTACCGGTAGGTTAGGAGGTCACCTTGTGCAAGATGGGATATTTATTTGAGGATCTCCTCAGAAAATGGAACTCCACAAATATTATTGAAAACAAGCATTTCATGGCCTATTTTCAGCTTCAAGCAGATCTAACCACAGGCTATGAAAAAGAGGTAGAGCACAAGGAGACTGATGACATGGATGATGACCTTGAAGATCATAATGTCCCAGTTGATGATGATGAAAAGATGGACTTACATGACTCGTTCAGAGAGAGGTTGGTGGATGAAGAGAAAGATGATGATGCCTTCTTTGATAATTATGGCTCGTAGGGTTATGTAAAAAGGCCACTACGACAATACTTAGCGGTATGAACTCTCTATTTCTCAACTAAATACCATTTTTTAAATAAGATTTAAATTTAAACATAATGAATCTAATCTCTCATATTTGTTTACAGGCAATAGAGGGAGAAGAAATGGATGAAGTCAATATGGAGGAACTCCCTTCTACTTCAACAATGCAACCACCTCTAAATTTGGTTGAAGAATCCCATGACCACAAGAGCTTGAAAGACACCACGGAAAAGCAAAATGACCGCAAACATAGAATACAAGCTATGACAGAGACCCATTCTACAAATTTAGCTACATTGGATAAAATGGAAAGCTCATTTGAAGTTCTAAGGATCGTTTTGAAACGAGAACCTCAGTATTTGAGCTTTGGTAGAGAGGAGGTTTCAATCCTCTCCAATCCTTTAAAAGAGGTTAATGACAATGTTATCCTGGCCATTCTCAAGTAACCTTTGTTTATTTATTGCTAGTTCAATGAGTTAACATTTGTTTATTTGTTTACAGTGTAGTTTCCTAGTGCAGAATGCAAATCAATTCTATGAGCTAACGTTTGTTTATTTCTTGGTGCAGTCTAGTTATTTCTCAGCTTCCTAGTGCAGTGCAGAATCATGTCTACATGCTCGATGCTCTCCTTTCTTCTATTCTTAACTCTCCTCAAAAGACTATAGAAGATGTGGTGCGAGTCATCTTTATGCCTTATCATGAGGAGTAAGTATCAACTCCAACCTTATTTTTACTATTTCTTTGGCAAGTTTGTGTAAAACAATAATCATTTTTTATATGGTCATGTAGCTCACATTGGAGTCTAATCGCTTGGGACCTTGAAGTCAACCGTTTGTGGTTTATGAATTCAATGGAAGGCTATCATGCCAACTCCCCAAGGTAACTATTCTCTTAATATTTTTGTTACTTTCTTATTTTGTATCTTATGATCATGACATATTAATATATTTCATATGTCATGATGGACAGTGCTACATATTAGCTAGTATCTGCTATCAGAACAACCAGGGAGCAACAAGACCAAGTAGAATTCAAACGACATCTACCAGTGGAGCAAAAAGATGGGCACAGCTGTGGGTGGAGAGTTGCCTACAACTGCATGTTGTTTCTTAGAGAGATTTTTGATTTGGAGTTACCAGTCAAAATGGAATCATATACAGAAGCCAATCTACTAGTGTTTCGGGCTAAGAGTATTCAGCGTCTAATTGCTACCATTGGGAAACAACCTGAAAATATGACTACATTACAGCATGTATAAAACCTTATCTTTATACTTGTATGCTTGTTCAAGCCTTTAATTGGGATGTGCAAATCTCATAACTTTTTTATATTTTCCTCCAAGAGGAGAAGAGACTGAGTCTAATGAAAGCATGCTATCTTTATACTTCTATGATTATTTAAACCTTTATTTTTATTTGGGATGTGTAAATCTCATAACTTTTTAAATTTTTCCTCTAAGAGGAGGAGAGACTCACTCTAATGAAAGCATGTATGAAACCTTACTTTTTATATTTTTGCTCCAAGAGGAGGAGAGACTCACTCTAATGAAAGCATGTATGAAACCTTATATGTATACTTCTATGCAGTCTAATGAAAAAGCCATTATTAATGTTGGGGAACAACCTAAAAATATGACTACATTGCAGCATGTATGAAATCTTATCTTTATATTTCTATGCTTGTTTAAGCCTTTATTTGGGATGTGTACATCTCATAACTTTTTTATATTTTTATAGCAAAAGGAGGATGTAGAAGACATAGCAAGTGAAGAAGAATATGATGTAGACTACTCTCTCAATAAGATGAGTCATGAAAATATGACTCTATTGCAGTAGATTGGAAGTTCATTCACCGCTATATTGTTAATTCGACAACAACCTCATGTTTTTGAATTTGGTGAAGAAGAGATTTTAATCCTCTTGAATCCTAAGAAAGGGGTTAATGTCAAAGTCATTACAACCATCCTCAGGTTTGATGCAGCCTTTTCCTTGGCTTTATACTTGCATATTTTGATTAAACCCAAGAAGCTAATACCTTTTTTTTTAATAATAGTAATGTTATAGCATATTTTCCTCAAAATATACAAAGAGTTTCATATATGCTCGATCTTCTTATTTCTGAAGTTCTTAGCAACAAAAGAAAACCATAGAGGATGTTTGCAAGTGGTTGAAGCATGTTCCTATGAATGAGGCACGAGTTATCTTTACAGCATATTATGAGAAGTAAGCATCAAACCCTACTTGTTTTTTCTATTGCGTTGCCAGAATTGTCTCAAACACAGTAATTATTCTTTATTGATAATGCAGCTCACATTGGAGTTTGGTGGTCATGGACATCTTTGCTAAGAAGTGCTTCTTTGCCAACTCAATGACATCTGTCCATGGCACTGTGTTAGAGTAAGTATAGACTACACTTGTTGTCACTTCTTGACATGTAGATTGATATGCAATGCACATATTCACTGTTGTTATATGTTTTGATGTGCAGATCGGCTTGAAAGTTGGTAGGTGCTATCGACACAGTAATGCGGCAATGTGACTTGGCACGACAAATAGAGTATATAACATGTCAGGTATCACATCAAGAGGATAGCCACATCTACAATTGTGGATGGAGGGTGGGCTACAATTGCTTTTTGGTACTTGGTCAAATTTTTGAGATACAAAATGACACCACACTGTCAACATATACGGACTTGCATCTCTATGCATTTATAACATGTACCATTCGAGCAATCATTAAGGGCAACATTATGGACCCTCCCACAAGTCAAATAGATAATGGCTCAGAGGAGTGCGAAATGAATGCCGTCAAAGAGTCAAAGGGGATAGAAGACCTAAACTCTACAAACATGGCTTCATTGGAAGAATTGGGAAGCTCTTTTAATGTTAGGGCTATGATTCAACATAGACCTCAGTATCTTGAATTTGGTGGAGAGGAGATTTCAATCCTCTCTAGAGCTTCAAATGAGGTCAATAAGAACGTTATGATGACCATTCTCAGGTTTGACACAAACTTTTTCTCTACTTGATAATTCAATATTTTGATTAAATCTAATAAGCTAATATTCATTTATTTGTTGGTGCAGTATAGTTATCTCATGATTTTGTAGAGCCGTACAAAACCGTGTGTATATGTTGGATTCCCTCCTTTCTCCTATACTTAGCGATAGCAGAAAGACGATAGCCGATGTTTGTAAATGGTTATAGCCTTTACATTTACATGGCATGTGAGTCCTATTTATGGCATATCACGACATGTAAGTATCATGGCAACCTTTATTTTCATCTTATACTCGCAACATTGTGTTCAATAATAATGGTTCTTAATTATTCGTGTAGGGAACATTGGAGTCTGGTGGTTTGGGACCTTGAAGACAACTATTGTTAGTTTGTCAACTCGATTGCAGGCTTTCATGGAGGCTTTCATGGCTCAATGCAAACGTAAGTATTCTATTAATCTGTTGTTACTTCTATATTATGTACCTTATGTAATAGACACACTAAGTTTTTTTAATATGTCATCGGTTGAGAAGTTGGTATCTGCTATCAGAGAAATAGGATAGTACAAAGACTCGCTAGACTTCCAAAAGCATTTAGTAGTAGAGCAAGAAGATGGGCATAGTTGTGGGTGGAGAGTTGCCTATAACTGCATGTTGATTTTCAAAGAAATTTTCTCACTTAAGTCACAGGTCTCATCAGAATACTCTTTGGAGCTCAAATATTCAGAGGAGGATATACAATTGTTTAGGGCTGAAGTCATTTGAGACCTAATTGCTGCCATTAGAATACAACGTGCAACTGAAGCAATATCAGAGCTTGCATGTAAGGAAGAGGAGACTGAGTCTACTGTGAAAGCACTGCACACTACAGAAGAAGTAGAGACTCAGTGTACACCTACAGCACCACAGCCTCCACTAGAAGCATCAGAAGAGTTGCCACAGCCTCTGCTTGCATTTAAGGAAGAGGATACTGAGTCTACTATGAAAGCACTACATAGTAGAGAAGAAGTAGAGACTGAGTGTACATCTAGAGCACCACAGCCTCCATTGGAAGCATTAGAAGAGTTGCCATAGTCTCCACTAGAAGCATCAGAAGAGTTGTCATGCATGTATGATGTTGTGTTTGTATATATGCATGAGGGGCATATTCTCATGATGTTGTTTATTCCATAAATATTATGGTTGACATTTATTTGTTGCAATGTATGAATCATGATGTTGTTTTTGTTGATTATACACCAATTTGTGACTTATTACTAAAGTGGCATTTAGTCATGACATTTATATATTTATTTCATGCACACAATTTTATGATATGAATGTGTGATGATGTGATTATTTGGAAATATAACCTTGTGTGATGAGAATTTTGATATGAATATGTGATGATGTAATATTTGTAATATATTTCACTCCAAAGTATCAATTCCCAATGCTCCACTCAAAGTACAGCATTCCCAATGCTCTGCAAAATTTTATTCAGTTGGATAGTCTCCACTCACTTAAAGTAGAGCATTCCCAATGCTTCTCTCACTTTATTCCAACCCTTATCCTTATCATAGCGAACACATTGTGCCTTGGTAAACTTGAATCCTTCTATCCTAGTCCTTCCACAAACACTTGTATTTTGGTGCACTGTCCAAATTCGTTTTGTGAGATAATTTTGGATAAAGCATTTTAAAAAAAGAGGCTCTTATAAAACAAAACTTTGAGTCAAAAAGTAAGATTTTAAAAAATCAAATTAGAAAAAATGACGTGACATGTTATTAAAACTAGAGTACATTAAAAAAAGAGGACATCACATTGTTAAAAGAGACAAAAAGTAAGATTTTAAAAAATCAAATTAGAAAAAATGGCATGACATGTTATTAAAACTAGAGTACATTTAAAAAAAAGCATGACACATTTGTACAAGAAGTAGATCATATAACTCAAAGCCATATGGTGTCAAAAAACACCTTCCATTAGCTCAGCCTAGAAGATCTCATCTTTGTCTCTCTTGTCTATTACAACTTTACATTAGAGAACTAAAAAGTCTTTGTGGAACTGTAGTTTCATTTCTTGTATATTAACACTTAGTTCATTAATTTTGGACTTGTCAATGTACAAATTCATTTTTACATATAGTTTTGGACTAGTTTTCAAATAAAATTTAAGAAAAACCCAATCTTCAAAGCACATATAAAAACATAAAAACAAGCATTTTTTTATATATTTTTTAAGGACATGAAACTAAAATTATAAAATTTAACGTAGCCTAGATAAGTTACATGAAAAAATAAGATTCAGCAGTTGTAAACTCTCTTAATATTTAATGGTATTAATAAACACCTTCAAAAGTTATAGTATTAAAGAAACTCTCACCATATTTATAATAGAATTTGACAAACACCAAAAGTTACAATAAGCCTAAGATAAGTTACACAAAAAAGAGTGGTTTACAAAAAAAAGAGTGGTTCAGTAATTGTAAACTCTCTTAATATTTATAATAGTGTTTAGGAAACACTTTCAAAAGTTGGAAGTAGCAAACTCTCACAATATTTATAAAGGTGTTGAAAAACACCAAAAGTTACAATAAGACTCTCATTGGAAGGCAAATTTATTTTCAAGACTACAGCCATTCAATTTGATGAATTTTCTATTTTCAAGCCTTTAGCCTAAATTCAACCCATTCAAGAGCTGAGCTCATCTCATCCTCATCGATGTAGTTAAAATTATAGAAGAGAAGTAAGGATTGATGAATTTTCTCATGCATAACACTTTGTTTCTTCTGAATGGCTTGCGCTTCCTGGGGTGGAAATCTTCCATAACGAGCCACACACGCGAAGATATCTCACTTTGAAAGTCTACCAGCTCTCTCCTATATGACTGCAATTTATCTATTTTAGTAGTAGCCATACTTATTTTTCTTTTCTCTTCCTTCTCTAAGCCCTTCTAACAAGCAAAGTCATCCTTCTTGTACTGGGTTAATGGAGCTGGATTTTGCTTTCTCTCCTCTCTCTTTCCTTGGTTCTCGGTAATCCATACTTTGATGCTGCTAATGGCTTGCTCGACAGAATCGATTACCTTAAAAAGATCCATAAAAATGAGAGGAGGAAGGTAACGAGAGTGAGGAAGGTAACTAGAAGAGGTAAGGCAAGATGAAAGGAGTATGCTTGAGAAGAGGAGGTAAGGCTGCGGGCAAGATGGAAGGAGCAAGCTTGAGGAGAGGAGTAAGGTAAGAAGAGCAAAGTGGAAGAAGTGTTTGCTGCGGGTGAGATATGGAAGACGAACGAGGTGAGGAAGGTAACGAGAGAGGAAGGTAACTAGAGGAGGTAAGGCAAGATGAAAGGAGTATGCTTGAGAAGAGGAGGTAAGGCTGCGGGCAAGATGGAAGGAGCAAGCTTGAAGAGAGGAGTAAGGTAAGAAGAGCAAAGTGGAAGAAGTGTTTACTGTGGGTGAGATATAGAAGATGAACGACTACTAGGGGATTTATAGAACTATAGACTCATAATGTGGGATGAAAGATTTAGAATAAAGAATTGGTAGAGGCTGAGATGACTAGATGCAAGACCGTAATGCGAGACATGTGAGACATGTAAGATAGTGAGTACATTGAAATCTATAAAATAAAATGATGGGATGCAAGACCATAATGGGAGACATTTGAGACATGTAAGACAGTGATCAGTACATTGAAATCTATAAAATAAAATGATGGAACACAAGAATGATATAATTATTAGAATCTCATCATGAGATATTATTTTAATATAATATAAGTTAGACTTGCTGATGCAAGACCGTAATGCGAGACATGTGAGATGATAGATTTTGAGTACATTGAAATCTATAAAATAAAGTGATGGAACATAAGAATGATATAATTATTAGATTCTCATCATAAGATATTTATTGTATATAATAAATTAGACTTTCAAAAAAGTAAAACCAATTTAATAAATTTAGACAGGTGAGTTGTTCATTGAGTGAAGTAAAAATAAAAGACCATAAATGTGAGAGACACATGAGATGATAGATTTTGAATCGGTTTAAATCTATGAAATAAAGTGATTGAAGACAAGAATAATATAATTACTCCTTCTTTCATCCATCCTAGTCCTTCTACAAGCACATTCTTCGTTTATCACTCTTAATTTATCATCTCTCCACCCACCATGGATGTCCTTGGCATCGTCGGAGACGTGGAGTCTGGAATCGACAGTCTCAAACAATGGGTTGCTGACCAAGGAGCAAGGAGAGATGCAAGAATTCGACAAGGCTCTCCACTCACACGGATGGAGAGAGAGGAATTCGACGCACAGAGGCAGATAGAGAGGGAGAAGACTCAGAAGATAGCAAAGAGCGAAAGACTTTTACAATGTATTATAAAAGCATGACAAGATCTCTTGGACTTCTTAAGCAACCTACGTTATCGAAGCACTCGGTATGGCCGATTTGATCGGGATGCTGAAAGAACAATAAAGGCCTCCCAAAGAGATTATAAAGAAACAATCTGTGGCTGTTTGAATTTCTTCCTTCATTGTAATTATGTTGACGATACGGAAGTGGAGTCCGTGGAAGATTGGATTGTTGAGAAGATAAGAGATACTAATGATGAGATCTTCTAGTGTGATCTCGGCCTCTGTGGCCTGTCCCGTGACTGTTTTAATTTCTTCCTTCATTGTAATTATGTTGACGATACGGAAGTTGAGTCCATGGAATATTGGATTGTTGAGAAGATAAGAGATACTAATGATGAGATCAGATTGGATTGTTGAGAAGATAAGAGATACTAATGATGAGATCTTCTAGTGTGATCTCGGCCTCTGTGGCCTGTCCATCATGATTGCTTGAATTTCTTCCTTCATTGTAATTATGTTGAGGATATGGATGTGGAGTCTGCGGCCTGTCCATCATGATTGCTTGAATTTCTTCCTTCATTGTAATTATGTTGAGGATATGGACATGGAGTCTGTGGAAGATTGGATTGTTGGGAAGATAAGAGATACTAATTATGAGATCTTCTAGTGTGATCTTGGCCTCTATGGCTTGTAATAGTTTTGTATTCTCTGCAACAAGTCTGGTAGGGCTGAGTAGATCATATTAGAATTGCTAATACAATTTTATTTTTTAGAATTGCTAATACAATAATAATACAAATTGAATAAATATCATAAGTAAATATCCTAATGTATTGTAACATTTAACATAAGTTTAAAAAACACTATCATTAATCAATACAAACAAGATAAAAATCTTCAAGGACTCATGTTTCTTTCTACATGTTTTACAACTGAATAGAGTCTGATGAGTCCTCTTGAGGCTATGATTCTCTAAGAGTACATTGAGTCTCTACTTCTTGGGATGGTGTACATTGAGATTCTACTTCCGGTGCAATCGGGATAGACTTAATCTCTTCCTCCTTTGCAAGATGTGATGTTGTAGATGCACATTGAGTCTCTACTTCTTGTGTAGGAAGAATGCATTGAGTCTCTAATTCAAGTGGAGACTGTAATGCTTCTACTTAAGGCTGTGATGCAGAAGGAGACTGAATTGTCTCTTGTTTTTCTTTGGCTCCCTCAGGTTCTTCATTGAGTCCATCATGTTGTTTCCCAATGGTAGCAGTTAGGTAGTGAACAGTCTTAGCCATAAAATCTTGTAGCTCGAGCTTTGTATATGCTTCTATTGAGACATGTTCAAAAATTTCATTGAGGAACAACATGAAGTTGTAGGCAATTCTCCACCCACTACTAAACTTGTCTTTCTGCTCCACTGCGAGGCGTGTCTAGAAATTTGGTTGGTCTTGATGCTCCCTGATTTTCATAATCGCAGAAACTAACTTGTTTGTAGACCTGTCCATCATGACATATGACAAAGTGAATTTGTGTAGTAAATCATAATGATATGATAAAAGAACACTTACTTGAACACCCCGTGAAAGCCTGTAAATGAGTTGACAAACCAACAATGGTTGTCATCAAGATCCCATACTATCAGGCTCCAATGTGAGCTACATCACCAATAAAGAGCGATAAGATTTATCACAATATTAGGTATTAATTGACACAATATTACAAATAAAAGAGTAAAAGAAAGATTGAGACGATACTTAATTCTCATAATATGGCATAAAGACAACTACCATGCCATCCAAGTCTAAAGGTTGTAGCATTGAACAAACATCATCTACTGTCTTCTTGGTATCACTAAGTACAGCTGAAAGGAGAGAATTGAGCATACAGATGCGATTCTGTACTGATCTAGGAAAGTGAGATCTAACCATACTACAACAATAAATAAACAAATGTTAGAAGCAGATTGAATCAAATGATTGAAGTATCAAGCCAAGAGATGTTCATATCAAACCTGAGGATGGCCATCATGACTTTATCATTAGCCTCTTTCAAAGGGTCGGAGAGGATTGTAACTTCCTCGCTACCAAAAGTCAAAACACGAGGTTGCTTGCTAATGATAACCCTAACCTCAAAAGAGCTCCCCATTTCATCCAATACAGCGGTTACATTAGGACAACTTATGGGTGTAGCAACCAATGTTTCCTTTGGATGCTCCACCACATTATTAATAAATGCCTTAATGATAGATGACATAAATGCATATAGATGCAAGTCTGTATATGTCGACAATGAGGTTTCACCGCCACTCAAATTAAAAATTTGAGCAAGGAGCAAAAAGTAGTTATATCCAACTCTCCACCCACAACTGTGGCCATCATTCTGCTTCACTGCAGGGCATGTTACATACTCTATTTGATCTTCTAAGTCACCTTCCATTTGCATAAGTGCATCTATAGCACCTACCAACTTTCGAGCCGATCTACACATCGAAATAGAAAACATAAATGAATGTGCGCATTGCATAGGATGCATCTCATTGATGTAATTATGACACAAGTAGGTTATACTTACTCTGACACACTGCCATGGATAGATGCTATTGAATTGACAAAGAAACATTGCTTGGCTAAGATGTCCACAATTACCAAGCTCCAATGAAAGTTGCATTATCAATTAAGAATAATTATTATTTGATATAATCCTCCACAATGTAAGAGATAAGCTAGGTAGGGATTGATACTCACTCCTCGTGATATGCAGTAAAGATAACTCGCGCCGCAGTCAAATCAACAGGTTGCAACCACTTAAAAACATCATCTATGGTCTTTTGCTTATTGCTAAGTACACTAGAAACAAGAGGATCGACCATATATGCACATCTCTGTATATATAGGGGAAGTTGTTCTAAAACCATACTGCAATAAAAAGAAAAGAATATTAGTTCATTTGATCCAATGGAAATACAAAAGCATAAAGTCAATAAAAAGTTTGTGTCAAACCTGAGGATGGCTATTATGACCTTGTCATTAACCTCTTTCTTGAAGTTTATAAGGATTGAAATGTCCTCTTCATCGAATAGAAAAGTAAGAGGTTGTTCTCGAACTTGAAACCTAACTTGAAATGACTTCTCCATTTGCTGCAAGGTATGATTATTTTCTAGAGTCATCCGCCGATGGATAGCCAGAGCAGCTTTGCTTTCTTGAGATGAGCTTTCTATATTCTCTACTCCAGCTATGTCCTCCTCATCCTCCTCCTTTCCCTTCTCCTATAAAAGGATAAAATAATTATGAGATTCAAAATTTTAAATTAATTATAAATTTAAAAAGACCTTTAGATGAATAAAGAAAATTAAACATAAGTTTTCATACCTCTACATATCTTCGTGGTTTTTTATGTAACCTTCAGAGGCAAGGTTAGTGTCATATCCATCTTCTTCAGCTTCCTTACTATCGCTGGTGTCCTCACTATCATATTCAGAGCTTTCATCATCTTTCTTGCTCTCATCATACATGACCATCTCTATGTCAGCATTCTCTTCATGTGAGATCGGACCTTTCTTATCATACTTTATTATGAGAGAAGCCACGGTATCAAGGTATTCCAAGCAAGCAGGGATCTCAATAATATTTACATGGTGTCCTTTTCTGATAAGATCTTCAAACAAATGTCCCATTCGACACAATGTGACTTCCCATCCGGACGGCAGCAAAAATTCCATCATACTAATTAAAAGATCAGCACTTTTTGCTGGCCTTTCATAGTGATTTGCATTGTGATGGAGGGGACTTGGAGCTTCATGCTCTTCCAGCAGTAGTTGCAATCTCTTTGCATTTCCTCTTATATTGTTCTTAAGGAGTGATCATTGTAAGGGCTCTTCATGCACAAGAAAAAGGTCTCAAGACTCTGTATCTTGAGACCGCATTCTCTCTTGTCCCTTTTTCTTGAGTATATACCATTGTAAATCTTAAGCTCATTGCCATATTGTTTTTCTAGGGTAGCAGACATTTGTTCCTTGTCATCTTTATCAGCAAATATGACTATGTTACATAGTCCCACTCTACCAATGGTGGTATGTAATATTCTGTCAAGGAGTTCACGAATGTCATCCGGTGATATTTCATAGACAAAGAAAAGCTGAGGCCTCTCCCAACCAGTGTCGTCGGACAAAAAATCATTCAATGAAACTCCCTTGCACTCAACACTCTTTCCAGACTCTGAAATGATTTCATGTATGAAAAAAAAACCCTTGTTCAAAGTTTTTTCTTTTCTAAGAGTGTGCTTATTGATGACTTTTTGTGCATATGCATACACATTTTCCGGAATGTCACTTATCATAGAAGGAGTAATTTTAGATCCATCATCTTCTACCTTCACCCATTTATGCACCCAAGCCTTCTGTTTAGCTGACGGTAAAGCTGATGCCATCTGCCTCACAATGCTATGATCAATTTTACATTGGCTAATTGGAATATTTTTTTCTGCCAACAAATATTCAATTGCACTCTTTACTGCATCACGCTTGACCTGTTGGATGATGCAATCTTCCATGCAATGATCTTTATCCTTTTTGCCAAAAAACCATTCTTTGGACATTAATTTCTATGCAGCAAGACTTGCGTATTTGTTTGGTAAGTTTCTTAAAGGCCTGCACATCCGAGCTGTCATCTCTTTTTTCTCAATCTTCTTTGCCTTGTCTTTAATCAATGATGGAGCCTCATATGTGACATCTCCTTTCTCACATGCAAGACACACGTCTTTGATCTGATGAAAAACTTCATCACTACGAAAAAGTATGCTTGTGTATTCTTGATACCTATCCCTTACTGTCTTAAAGCTTTGTAATCATCTCTGCTCTTTCCTACTTTCCCCTTGGTACAATGGCACTCAAGCATATGTAGAAGTCAACAAGATTATCCGCTTCCACTTTAGTTGCAGTTCTTTTGAAAGTGGTCACAGGAGAATGAAAAGTTCTCCATATGGTCCTAGCTTTGAGCAACATCTCTGAAGTGGAGGTGATTTTTCGTAGTGCATAAATGTCATGATTAAGTCTTTCTGACTCAATCAAATATTTGTTCTCATTCTTGAAGATACAAATGCATGTAGAATAGTAGTGAAATTGAGGCACACTCACGAAGGTTTGATAAGTAATTTCTCCTTTCTTGTATGCATCTCTAGAGCACTCATTACAAGCATAGGCATAATGCTGACCATCTATTGCCTCAAATGTGCAATGAGCTAAGAAATTTCTCTTGGCATCCTTTATATGTCGTTCTGGATCATTCACTGAACTCTGTCCTTCTTGAAGTGAGGGAACTTGTTTTTCGAGGAACTTAGTGAATTGCATCTCAAAATCTATAGGCTGAGAGAAATTGATGGATTGACTATAATCTCCCATGACTAGCCAAAATGCTCTTGGACGGAGTACCAAATTAGAAACAACTAGTTTTTTTCCATCAATCAAAGCCTGAAAAATCTTTTCAGCATAGACAGTATCTAAGGTCTTGCTGTTGGTGAAGACACTTGCTTTGACCACCATTGAAGCATGTATAACTTGAGTCTTCTGGCCCCATATATATCCTGGATCCTCATCTGTCACAGCCTCATTCAAGCGAAGATTTAGGTTCTTCATTGATAACATTTCTACTTCTAGATCTGACTCCATTTTAAGACCCTCCGCATCCTCTTCGTGTTCTTCCTCTTCTCTTCTTTGCCCTTTCTTTGTATATGAACGACCTCTTTTTCGAGTTATAGGACTTGGAATTGTAGCTCATGAAGTACTTGCCTTTTGCATTTGACATCGAGGTTTATTTTTTAGGGGCTCTATGTGAACCGCTTTAGATCACCCTACTTCTTCTTCTATTGCCTCAACTTCAGGTATACTTAAGGGCTTCACTTGTTCTATTATTCCATCAACTTCATGAGTTACACCATCTAAGTGAGTAATACCATGAACAACAGATGTGTGTGCATGTTCTATCTTATCTTATGCATGTCGTGTCTCACTCAATTCAATTTCTATCTGAGATGCATGTGCATGTCCTGTATCATCTGATGCATGTCCTATCTCCACCAATTCAATTCTTGTCTCAGATGTAGATCCCTTGTAAGCATCCATGTGTACAAGACCCTCATCCAATGCTACAATGTGTTCTGTCTCTTTAACTCTAGTTCCTCTCTCATTTGTATTACCATGAACCAGGTCTACATGGCATGTCTCATCACTTCCTTTCTCGTGTGTGGATTCTTGCACCTTAGGTCCCTCCAATGAAGTTGAACCTTGTTCAATGACACCCTGAAAGTATTCAAGGATAATCTTTGACTGCATTTTTCTTACTTCCTCAATGGGAAATTCCTCCCACACATGTTGGAGGATCTCCAATGCAAGAACCAATTCAGGAAACCTAGGTGCTTTTGGCGGCGGCATCACAAAGTGCATTGCATCTTTCTTAGAAAGAAGAAACGATCTGTTTCTCATTCTTGACTTTGTGTAAATCATCATTGTACTGCTATCTTTTTCAATTTTTATTCCTAGTAAGGTGCCCCCTTGAATCAAATTGCTCTTTGAGAAAGATATATTTAATGCCCACTCATCTTTCTCCAACTCTCTCTTTGTCATCACTAGAATGAGATTTCCTTTACTTAATACCAAGAACCATGCTTTCTTTTACAACAGTAGTGTGTTCCTTCCAAGAGGGCTTCCAATCAGGAAATCTCCGGAGCATTTTCTCTTTGTATGTGTCAACAACGGTCCAGTTTGTAAAGTCCTTTGGGGCATAAATTCTTCCATTGTATTTCAGTGTCATACCATTGACAAATGCTGTAGCCTCAAGATCCATCCTATATTCAAGCACAACACAAATTTTATGTACTTTGACAAACTACAATTACTTTGAAAAATCAAAAGTACAATGAGTCCCATTAATACACCTCAAGTTTTTATTCTTCATAATCATATAAGTGTCAATTTCATGCTTTGGGAATAGCCTAAAAGGCTTTACAAGGCTTAGAGCATAAATGTGAAAAAAAATAAGGATTTACAACGATCTCCGAATACAAATTTGAAGTCTGTCAGATATAAGTGCAAAATGCTCTGTCAACTCCCGCAACTGATATAAGTGTAAAATGCTCTGTCAACTCCCACAACTGATACAAATATAATCTGCTATGTCTAGTCCCTTAACTGATTCAACTATAATCTGTCATGTCCACTGATACAACTTTCAATCATCTTGAAAGTTTAAAAACCTTAATCGTTGCTTAAATGGTAGGGTTGTTGTGAGTGTGAAACTGAATGTAAACGAATGGACTGAACTAGTCGGGAAATTTTGAGCATGGCTTTGATTGGTTTTTTTGGAGTTCTCTCCTCTAAGGACAAACTAATCTATGCTAATTTAGACTACACCAACTGTCAAAGCGAAGAAAAGCAAGAAATAATTTCTTTTCCATTGTTCTTTTTAATATCCATTGAGGCTGCGGCAGCGCGCCCTCACTCTCTCTCCCCCCTCTCTCTTGCGGCAACGGCCTCCCCCCCTCTCTCTCTCTCTCCCCACTCTCTCTCTCCCCCCCTCTCTCTCTCGCACGCTATTGCGGCAACGGCAGCGTGCTGCGCCTCCCCCCTCTCTCTCTCTCTCCCCCCCTCTCTCTCTCATGCGCTGCTGCAGCAGTGCACCCCTCTCTCCCTCCCCCTCTCTCTCTCCCCCCCCTCGCGTTGTGCCTCCCCCCTCTCTCTCTCAACCCCTCTCTCTCTCTCGCACGCTGTAGCGTGCCCCTCTCCCTCCCCACTCTCTCCCTCGCGCTGTGCCTCCCCCCCTTCTCTCTCTCTCCCCACTCTCTCTCTCTCCCCCTCTCTCTCTCTCTTTTACCTCTCACCCTCTCTCTCTAAAAGTCTCTCCTCTCTCTCTCTAAAAGTCTCTCCTCTCTCTCCCTCTCTCTTTCTCTCTCTCTCTCTTTTGTTGCCAAGGCAGCAAGACTCTCTCTCTCTTATAATCTCTCTCTAAAAGTCTTTCCTTCACTTTTCTCTCTCTAAGTTCTCTCTCTATAATAAAATTTCAAAGAATACAAATTTTTAAAAAAAGTACCTGGAAAAAAGTTGAGATCTATACTTGTGCTTGCTTTTGCTCTTCCTCCTCTTTTTGCTTCTCCTCTTGCTCTTTCTTGTTGAAATGAGAGAAACAATGAGAGAAGGAGAGTATATATAAGAAAAACTAGGGTTTTAAGTGCTTCTCTCTCATTGGTCCTTCTATATCATTATCTCCTCTCCCATTGGCCTCTCCATTAGATTATCTTCTCTCCCTCTCCCACCCACTCCCATCCTCCCACCCCATTCCCACCCCCACCCCACCTCCCCCATTCCCACTCCCATGCCCACGCCCATTCTTCCACCTTCCCCATTCCCACTCCCTCTTTCACTCCCATCCTCCCACCCCACCCCTCCCACTCCCACTCCCATCCTCCCACCCTCACCCCACCCCCACCTCCCCCATTCCCACTCCCTCTCCCACTCCCATTCTCCCACCCACTCCCATCCTCCCACCTCCACCTCTCACTCCCACTCCCATCCTCCCACCCCCACCCCTCCCCTCCCCATTCCCACTCCCATTCCCACTCCCACTCCCATTCTCCCACCCCTATCCTCCCACCTCACCCCTCCCACTCCCATCCTCCCACTCCCACTCCCACTCCCACGCCCATTTTCCCACCCCCCCACCTCCCCCATTCCCACTCCCTCTCCCATCCTCCCACCCCACCCCTCCCACTTCCACCCCCACCTCCCCCATTCCCACTCCCATCCTCCCACCTCACCCCTCCCACTCCCACCCCCACCTCCCCCATTCCCACTCCCTCTCCCACTCCCATCCTCCCACTCCCACTCCCCACCCCTCCCACTCCCACTCCCATCCTCCCACCCTCACCCCACCCCCACCTCCCCCATTCCCACTCCCTCTCCCACTCCCACTCCCATTCTCCCACCCCCACCCCCACCTCCCCCATTCCCACTCCCTCTCCCACACCCAGTCCCATCCTCCCACCCCCAGCCCCACCGCCCCCATTCCCACTCCCTCTCCCACTCTCCCTTTCTCCCACTACCACCCTCCCACACTCCCTTTCTCCACTTTCCCACTCTCCCTTTCTCCCACTACCACTCTCCCAACTCCCACTCCCATTCCCACATTCCTACTATCAATTCCACTACTACTTATGAATTCTAATTAAAACTATTACTTAAATATTAAATGATATTACTGAAAACACTCATAGGTGAGTTAGGGTTAGGGTTTAGGGTTTGTGAGTTAGGGTTTAGGGTTTGGTGGTTTGGATTTAGGGTTTGGGGGGTAGGGTTTAGGGTTTAGGGTTTAAGGTTTGGGAGTTAGGGTTTAGGGTTCAGGGTTTAAGGGTTAGGGTTTAAGGTTCAGGGTTTGGGGGTTAGGGTTTAGGGTTTGGTGGTTTGGGTTTAGGGTTTGGGGGGTAGGGTTTAGGGTTTAGGGTTTGGGGGTTAAGGCTTAGGATTTAGGGTTTGGGGGTTAAGGTTTAGGGTTTAGGTTTTGGGAGTTAGGGGTTTAGGGTTTAGGGTTTGGGGGTTAGGGTTTAGGGTTTAGGGTTTAGGGTTTGGGAGTTAGGGTTTAGGGTTTAGGTGGGGGTTAGGGTTTAAGGTTTAGGGTTTGGGGGTTAGGGTTTAGGGTTTAGGGTTTGGGGTTTAAGGTTTAGGGTTTAGGGTTTAAGGTTTGGGAGTTAGGGTTTAGGGCTTAGGGTTTAGGGTTTAGGGTTGTTATTGGTTAGGGTTAAGGGTTTAGAGAGTCAAGATTAACATTTACAGTTTAGGGATTAGGGATTATGAGTTAGGGTTTAGGGATTGGGGTTTATAAGTTTAGGTTTAGGTATTAGGGTTTAGGGTTTAAGGATTAGGGTTTAGGAATTAGAGTTTTGGGATTAGGATTTTGGGATTAAGGATTAGGGGTTAGGGTTTACGGATTAGGATTTAGGGGTTTAGGATTTAGGTTTAGGAATTAGGGTTTAGGATCTAGGGCTTAGGGTTTAAGGGTTTAGGAATTAGGGATTAGGGTACAGAATTTAGGGTTTAGAAATTAGGGTTTAGGGTTTAGGAATTAGGGTTTAGGGTTTGGGGGTTAGGATTTAGGGTTTAGGGTTTAGGGTTTAATTAAATTTTTAAACAAGATCTAGATTTTTAAATCATTAATAAAGCAGATTATTGAGAAGAGACTAATGTTCTTTATAATGGTTGTTACAGCTTATTTGCAAAGGAAACTCACAAAGGAGATGGCTATAAAATTTATTCCGAGGATGGAGGTGATTCTGTGTTGCAAAAGAGAAGTAGTTGCATTTGCTACAATCCATGAAAGTTATCCAAATTCTATTTGTCACTTTAGAAGACTTGGCGAAGATAAGGTGACGGTTATCGTATCAAGGATTCTTAGTGCACATGTTGAGCTAAAGCATAAGTGTGGGGATATGGAAATCCTTGGAGATGTTATGCCCTATAATACTTCCAACAAAGCATTTATTGCATGGGACAGAGATGAGACTTATCCAACACATGTCATCAGGAATACAAAGTGCATATCTTTGGATTTTAGAGTGGAAGATATTTTACAAATGTTATCATTTGCAAATAAGAATGTAGCAGAAGGTCAAGTCTTGGGATTTGAACAAGTGGAACACTGGACATTTGCGCAGATGAGAATTCAAAAAGTTACTGATGATGGTATGGATGATAACTCAATGTCATTGGATGGTCCCTACTATGAGGTAGGTAAGGATTTGAGATGGAGCATGCAATTTTTAAAGATTAGAAAGACTCGGCATGTGGTTTTTAATGATAAACATAATGTATACTACAACATCAAAGAATTGAAAGAATATGCCAATGTACCAAGCTCTATTCCTTCAGAGATGGATGATTCCAATGCACTCAACTATAGCACTGACGTCTTATCAGAAGTTGATGAGTTCATTGGTACCGAGAAAGAAAAATATTTCACAAGTGATGCCTTATCCGGGGTGGATGAGTTCATGCACATTGAGAACTTGGGCAAAGATGTCAAAAGTGATATATTTTCAAGCATGGATGGCTTCATGGATACTGATAAAGTTCTTGGAGTCAAACCAAGTAACTGAATTATGGAAATCATGCATGATAGTATAATGAGTGATGTTCTCTCTGGAGTAGAGGAGTTTCAAGACTATGGAGTTATGAAATCCATAGAAAGTGCATCAATGAGTGATGTTCTCTCAAGAATAGATGAGTTTGAAGATCATTCTGGACACTCTATCACCACTGACTATGGAGTTATGAAATCCATAGAAAGTGCATCAATGAGTGATGTTCTCTTAGGAATAGATGAGTTTGAAGATCATTCGGGACACTCTAATGCCATTGTGACAAGTGGTTCTATGATTGTATCAAAAGTAGGGATGAGATCAACAAAGGACTATTCGGTATTTGACTTTGATTGTGAAATAGTAAATGTTACAAATGGTTTGATGAATGTATCAAAAGCAAGGATGACATCAACAAAGGAATATTCAGTATTTGACTGTCAGAGTGATAAGATCAAGGATGCAACATCTCATGAAAACAACGTGACAAATAAATCTTACAAGGAGAACTACACAAATCCAAATAAGAATGTACAGAAGGTCCCAAAACGGACATATAGATGCATGAAAAGACAACGAGTCCAGGCAGATCCAGAAAAGCAACCAAAGAGAATAAGAGTAATGAATGAAGATGTTATGCTAAAAGCAATGCGATCTACATGCTGTAAGCGTACATGTATGTGATCCATTAACTTACATGACATCAAGGGTTGTAGAGAACATGTCTGGCAAAGGAAAGGAAGCAGAAGAAATGAATACCTACTCACGAGATTGTCTTGCTTTCTTGTAAATGATAAGAGAAGGCAAAGTTTAGGACAGCAAATAAGGCCTCTTATAAATGGAAAAAGTATATGCAATAATGCATATCGCATTATTACACGATTATCACATGGCACATATTGGAATTTGGCTAATAAAGCAAATTATGGAGTTAAATTTAACATTCATGGAAACATAGGAAGGCCCAAAACAAGAGCCTCAACGGTTGTGGCAACAGCAATTTTGAAAGATTACATTTATGAAAATGCTTTACCGCAACCCCACCTATCAGAAATGCATCTTCCGATAGGTTTGACAAAAAAAGAAGTATTTAACTCTATTGGAGAAACATAGAGGCAAAGAGGGCATAAACCGGCATCTTTTCATACTTTGTATACTCTTTGGAAAAAAAGCTTTGGACATGTTAAAATCCCAAAGAGGCAAAAAATGTCAAAGTGCAACGACTGTGATGATCTAAAGTGAGCACTTGAGAGTGCAACATCTCCAGAACAGAAAGAAGCTTACAAAAAAAAGAGAGAATTTCATCATGGACTTGTTCGACATTCTAGAATAAAATATGCATTTTGGAAGGAGCAAGCTCTTTCTCACCCAAATGAGTACATGTGCGTTATTGTAGATGGTATGGATCAAAATACAACAACATTACCTTCATTCGTTAACACTCCACCTAAGCTACAAGGAAAATACTTTTTAAAGACACATCTATGTGGAGTGTTAGTGCACGGATTTAAGTTTTTTGCAGACATATGGATTGATTCCTTGCATCTACATGATAGCAATCAAGTTGTAACATCCATTATGAAGGCAATTCACAATGTACATGCAGAAAAAGGTCGCCTACCAGCAACTTTGAGAGTACAAGTAGACAATTGCGGACAAGAGAATAAGAATGTACTCTTCTTTGCATTTTGCTCAATGCTAATCGCTCATAGAATCTTCAATGAGATTGAAGTTGGGTTTTTGTTGGTTGGGCACACACATGAGGATATCGATCAGGTATTTAGCACAGTTTCAAGAGAACTAAAACACAAGGACATGGAGACAATGGATGACTTGATAAGAAAATGTGGGAGGCAAGTTGGTGGCCGTAAGGAAGGAATAATATGCTCAATGGTTGAGAGGATGTATGATTGGAAGAGCTTTATTCTACCTTTCATACAAAAAGGTGGTGATGCTCTGATAGGTCATAGCGCTCTACACTATTTTCGCTTTTTCTTAAAGGATGAAAAACCAGTGATGCAATGGCAACACTATTCTCTTGATACAAAATGGGAACCTAAAGAACCTTACTCTCTCTTAACTTCAATCCCGAGCAAAGAAATGCATCCAACATGGGCTCCTATAAAAGAATTCAGCGAGAAATCCAAAGGTGAAATAGAAGGCTTAAAAGCTTAAGACCTACCAATTGATAAAGGACCTTGCAAAAATGTGAGAAGATGATATTAAGGCAGAACGGCCTTTATTTTGGCCAAATGTTGGTAATGACTTGCATCCAGCATGTGGTCTCTTTGAAAATGAGTTTGAATCGTTGCTCCCACATCCATATTGTGGACCCAAGAAGAGAGAGTTTATGCCACAAATAGACATAGATGTCCATTATTTTATTGCAGTTCGACCATCGGATAATGAACATGAGAACATGAAGTTTTGGGTTGCGAAAGTAGTTGACGTGAGCATGGATGACCGGGGGAGAGCTACAACATTTACAGCGGTATGGTATGAGCTAAGGGGTAGGAAGGAGAACCAAGATAACAGTACATTGTATAGTAGTTGTCTGAAAAAGGAATGGGTCCCAAACCATGAAGCAATTTCAAGACTTTCCATAGAGACAATCATAGTATCCTGCAAATCAAGGTCAAAGAAAACAAAGAAACACATGGGGTATGATGTAGAAGACAAAATAAAATTACCGCAACCAATTATTATGCACATTACAGAGTTCATAAAGATGCTCGCCCGGGAGGAAGTAGAAGGAGATAGCGCAAATGAAGAATGCCCATGATAACACCATTCAAATATCAAGAAAGAGTGAAGGTGGTGGTGGTAGTCAAATGAGAGTGAATAAAGATGGCACCCAAGCGACAAGTGACGACAGAAAGGACATTCTGAACAAGCAAATGTTTGGATCGCTCATTTCTATGATCATGATAGAAGAGGACATTCAAACAAGCAAATGTTTGGATCACCCATTTGTACTAAACTCATTGTAAAGGAAAAATTAAATTATTGAAAAGGCCACAGGAGATCCTTTGTACAAAGACTCATCCAAACCAATATTTGTTGTAAAACTTATGACATGATAATGTAAAATTGCAAGCATATCTATTGCTATTTTTTGGAGTACAAAAGAGGCTTCCATCATGTCTCATGTCTATATAAACCTTTTAGTTTCTTGAATATTCAAGAGTGTTATAGTTTTCTGCATTGAAAGTAAAAAGATTCTTACAGGTCTCTTATGTATACATTTTTAAAATGTTGTAAATCCTCAATAGCATGGTTTTTCATGGATTTAAACTAATAACTTGGTTTTTTTATTTTAAGAATATGATTCTTATAAACAAGAAATACAAATTTAGGATTTAATAGTAGTTTTTGCATTATTTGTACAACATTGTAGAGAGATATTTTGAAATGTATTATGTGAAAATGATAGTGCCAGAAAGTAAACTTTTGATTCTCAAATGACAGTTTCATAAAGTAAACTTTTCATTTGGGAAGGATTTTAAGGAATAGTCCAAAAGTAGACATATGAGTCCAAAATTAATGAAATAAGTGTTTATTACAGTTACTTTAGAAAACACAAATGGACTCGACTTCTACGGCTTGTGCTTTTGTCATCACCAAGGACACCACTCTTCTTTCAAAGGATAATGCATGCCTTGTCACAACTGAGTGCTCTCAATGGAAGCAAAACGGAAGAGGGAGAGAGAGAGAGAGAGAAACAGAGAGCCACACAAGTTTTTGGTGGGTGCAGAACATCCTAATCTTCTTTTTCGTTCATTTATATATGTGTTTGAGTATTGTACATAACTGGGGTAAAGGCACAATGACCTTTAACCCCCACAACCTCCCACTTAAAGGACAATGTGCCTTTAAGGGAGATCAACCAATGAGCATACTATCCAATGCCTATCAATACATGACAATACTTAGACCGCTGACTAGGTAGACTCTTCGTTCGCATATTTGCAGGATTATCATCTGTATGAACCTTGACAAGCTCTATGCGCTTGTCGTCAAGTACCTCCCTAATGAAATGGTACATGACCTCAATGTGTTTGGTCTTTGCATGAAAGACCGGTGGCTGAATAGCACTCATGGAATCACTACGCAATGTCTGTACACCTGTATGAATCCCCAAATCTCCCACTGGCCGATCAAGCCATATAGCCTCCTTGCAACCCTCTGTGGCTGCAACATACTTAGCCTCTATGGTAGACAAAGCAATGCACTTTTGTGCTTGAGACATCCATGACATTGCACCACCTGCAAAGGTGAACACATAAGTAGAAGTGGATCTCCTACTATCCACATGCCCTACATAGTCTGAATCTGTGTACCCAAGTACAAGCATGTCTCCTCTACCAAAGCAGATGCACATCTCCTTGGTACCTTTCATGTACCTCATCATGCACTTAACTGCCTCCCAATGCCTCTTTCCTGGATTAGCCATATACCGGCTAAAAACTCCCACTACAAATGCAATGTCTAGTCTAGTAGCTATCATAGCATACATAAGACTCCCAACCGCTGATGCATAAGGAACCTTGGCCATCATGGCCCTCTCCTCATCTGATTTGGGGCCATCTGTATGACTCAGTTTCACAGATGGAGGCAATGGAGTACTCACTGCCTTCCCCACCTCCATATTGAAACGCTGCAATACTTTTGTAACATACTCCTTCTGTGAAAGCCAAAGGAGTTTCCTACTCCAATCACACATGATGCGCATACCAAGAATATGGCCTGCAAGTCCCAAATCCTTCATATGAAAGGCCTCATGCAACTTCACCTTTAATGCATCTAGCTCATAAGTATTCTTGCTAGCCAAAAGCGTATCATTCACATATAGTGCCAGGAGTATCAGGCTATTATTTATTATCCCTTTTAGTGTAGAGGTAGTGATCAATTTCACTCCTTCTAAAACCCTGGGATCGAATGAAAGCATCAAACTTCTGATACCATTCTCTAGGTGCTTGCTTAAGACCATAGAGACTCTTCTTTAGCTTGCATACTAAATGCTCTTTGCCCTTTTCTTCAAAGCCTTCCGGCTGCACCATGTAAATTTCCTCATGCAGATCCCCATGCAAGAAAGCTGTCTTGACATCCATCTACATAAGCTTCATATCCTCTGCTGCCACTAGGCCAAGCATGCATGCACCATGTAAATTTCCTCATGCAGATCCCCATGCAAGAAAGCTGTCTTGACATCCATCTACATAAGCTTCATATCCTCTGCTGCCACTAGGCCAAGCATGCATCTAAGTGTGGTCATCTTCACAACTAGATAGAATATCTCATCAAAGTCTACATGCTTCTCTTGCTTGAACCCTTTAGCGACCAAACAGGCCTTATACCTAGGCACATCATCACATGTGACCTTCATCTTGTAGACCCATTTACAGAATCTAATAAGGATTGCAATGCATCCAAATGGCCTATAAATTATCCATTGCAACCCAATGCACACCATGAATGAGTGCACATGGCTCAAACTACAACCAGAGTGATCTGCATAAGGTATGCTCAAGAAATCATGGTCCCACGGCAATGACCGCTATTGAAAATAGAACCTGAGATGCCTCAAAACATGGGCACCATTGCATAATCAGACTCAGCAAGACAATCTACAAATATCTCTCTTCTGTTGAAACTCCAAAATCCCAACTAATGAGTGAGAAATGGGAGTCAACACTTATCCACTATCATGTGGCATAAATCTAAGGTTTCAAAACCTTAGAATGAAAAATGCATAATAGAGAGACGAAATCAATACACAGAGATCTATAACTCTGAAAATACTCCACCGAATCATGCAAGAACTGACAAGTAGGGGTTTTTAGGCATCTGGAACGCAATGGGACAGACGGTTTTGGAAACCGTGGTCCCAATCACTAGGTCCAACACACGGACTGAAAAATGTTTTTAAAAACTGAACTATTTGTAAACTCCACCGGAGTGCAAATGATGAGCAACATAGAAGTTTTAGGACCTCTTGAGTCCACCAAAACTGACAGATCTGCAAATGGTTGCTCCAAACTTGAGTTCCAACACCCGGGAAAAAAACGTTGAAACTGACACAGTGAGCCAGAAATCCAATGAAATGATCCCAAATTCAAGAATGAAGGTGTTTCCAAGCTCTTGAAGTGAAATGGACACCAAAAGAGGCAATGGTTGCCTCTACAAGTCAATACGGAGTCTCTGTCATCGAACGGAATAGGAAAAAGCTCCTTTTTCTTTGAAAACACTTAATAGGATCTCAAAACCACTTCACAAAACCAAAGTGACTTTTCCAAAGATTCCTTCAAGGTCTTTGCACACATGAATGCAAGTAAAGTCACCCACAAAGCTTCCCACAGAGCTTCTCCTTTCTCCCATAAAGCTGCGAAGCTTCCAGGCATTCATGCACGCTCAGCTAGATCAAACACCCGGGCTCTGATACCAGTTGAGAGTGCTCTAAACGGAAGCATAACAGAAGAGGGGGAGAGAGAGAGAAATAGAGAGCCACACAAGATTTTGGTGGGTGTAGAACACCCTAATCTTATTTTTCATTCATTTATATATGTGTTTGAGTATTGTACATAACCGGGGTAAAGGCACAGTGAACTTTAACCCCCACAACAACTCCTTTGGTGACGGAGTCAACTACAAACTGATCATCCCTACAAAAACATATGATGCTTTCTTTCATAATGCATTCCTTCATGGCCTCCTGTAGAACCTTTATTTCCTCTTCATCATCACTATCAACCATGATATTATCCTCAAGTATGTTGTAGGGCTTGGCAACTTACAAGAGGTGATCAAATCTGGCATATCCACCATCTAAGCTCAAGAATGTCAAAATGCCAAATATTTTAGTCAGACCCATCAGTGCCTCATCTTCTTTGTGAATAACACACACAAATCTTCAATTCCAAATTGAACACTCATCAATGGAATTCTTAAGATTGGCCATCTCTATCATATTCAAAAATGACAAAAGAACAAACTGTGATGGAGACAGTGTGGACTGCATTACACCTTTAATTAACTTCCCAAATGTAGCTTTATTCCAATCAATGTTTTTCGCAAATCCTTGTGTAGTGTCAAGCACACACAAGCTGATTACAAGTCCATCTGGAAAGTGTCATGACAAAAACTTGTCACCTTTCATTTCCATATTGATAAGAGAGACCGTCCATGGAAAACACTTTTTTGACTTGACACTGTCATCAGTTCTTGCTTCTATTAACCATTCAGCATAGCTAATTGCAGTTAGTGGGAATTCAAGTGTTGATCTGCCAACCTATAGCTTTTCCTTTAGCCATGTATCACAAATTCCATGAAATCTTTGAAAAGCAACGAAAGTAATACCAAAATACCTTGCAAAGTTATCCCATGTTCCAAAGGTGGGATTTGGATGTCGTGAGGTGAATACTTTCATAAGCTCCTCTCTAAGTGCTTTGTCTTGCTTCATTCCCAATGCCCTTTGAGCCATGTCGGTAGCTTCCTTGTCTTGATTGGACTTGATGAGTACAATGTCTCCCGACTCTATCTCCTCTTGGATCTTTCTCACGCTATCATCATCCAATCCCAACAAGTGTCTCATATATGTTATGGTTGGTTGACGACCTCTCTCTTGCACTGATCTCAAAATTTGTATCCATTTTTCATATATGTCATCCTCATAGGTCACCATATGGGTGTCTTTGGTGGCAAAGTTGGCACCCATTGACACATTTGCAATTGACACAAAATTCTGAAAAGAAAATCATAAACAATACATACAATAGATGAGATTGAGTCAGACATCCATAGCATTGAACTTTCAAAATTGATGACAATATGATTATTCTCACTTAAGAGAGAGTGGCACTAGTGCCATTCTCATGATCCTCTCTATGAATAATGGCACTAGGACAACTCTCTCTTTTGTGAAATAACTAGATCCAATCTCCAAAATAACTTATATCTTGAATTGAAAATATACTTGAAAATTTCATGAACAAATATAGCAATAAAAAGAGAGGAATACTTACATCCCAATTTTGGCGATCTGCATGACCTTTCACAAGTCCTAGGGCCGCCGGCTTATTTGGTCATCCAAATGCAATCTATTGGGACCTTAAATGCTATAAGATGTCAATGTATGGCTGGTTCTTTAGAACTATTTGAGCCTCCATGTTAGCCATCGATGATATCTTGCAACTCACACCGATCGGAGCATTGACAACAATGTGTGACTTCATCCTTGTATAGAAGCTCTTCCTTGCAGTAAACACCTCTCCTTGTGGTGCAGTTTCCATGAAAAATTTTGCTGCAAGTATTGAGTGCTGACCTGCAAGAATCCAATAATTATATTCCCATAATCTTTCTTTCTATGCCTCATCCTTGCACATTGGAGTCTTTGAGTGCATGTGGAATAGCATGAGATATGTGCATGTTGCCAGGTGTTTTGACATAGTAGCAAATTTGTGTACCAATTCATTGACATAGGAAAGAGTCAAGGTTCTGTACACATATTGACTTCGTGCTTTATGGCAATTCACAACCGAAACCGACACCTCGTACTCAAGCCCAAACGGGAAATACTCTGCATAATCCATAAATCCTAACAAGCTAGTATCCTTCTTCTCAAATTTTTCAATTTTCTTTTGGATTGCTTTATAATCAATATTTTTCATTGCTTTCTCATGTAGCACTATTCTGTCTTCTATTCTAGACACATTTGCCTTGTCCCCAAGAGTGCTTGTATCCCTAGTCATATCTTTGTCGAACACCTTCTCTTTAACTGTTCCAGTGCTAGACAGTGGACTTGACTCTTTCTCCTTAGCTTTCTCCTTGCTTTTTTCTTCAATTCTCTTGACTTTCTTTGATCTCTTATTACTCATGGCATTATCTTCCTTTAAGGTCTTTAACACTATAGAAAAGGCATCCAAGATTTGAGTGTTGTTTAAATTCTCATGGTCAATGGTCCATCCCTTGGATTCCATGGAGTGATCCATATTGGATATCATCCTAGCATTGTCATAGCAAGTGGGATCCAAAAGATACACTGTAGAACCATCAGGACAAACCTCAAGACAATCTGTTTCTTGGACTTTAGTTGCCACTATCTCTTTAACCTCCCCCACATCTTCAAATGAAGTTTCTAGGAGATTAACAAAACAATGGATCTTCTTGAGCCACTGCAATTCACTACTGAATATGTCCAAGTATCATCCCTTTCCAGCAGAGATTCCATCAAAAGTTCTCACCTCTAAAACCTTTATCTTTCCTTTAGCCCCATTCCTGCATGAGAAATTAGAGAGAATTGTATGGGAGAGTTATATTTAAAGATTTATACTACTAATAATTAGAGATAAGAGAGAAAATAAGATCATTTTGGGGGAGATTTGAACTACTAATAGTCTCTAGAATATGATTTTGAAATGGTTAATTCATTTGGTTGAACTACTTTCACCATGTTTTTTGGTTGGTCATTGTTGCCAATCTACTTAAGGTTGACTTAGAATGAGATGGCACAGGTGCCATTAAGACCAATGTGCATTTGTGTATAATGGCACTGGTGCCACTGAATATGTTATTACAAGATTTCTCCTTGCAACCTCCATTACAATATATACCATAGCAAATCTAATCCATGAGAGTTTGTGGATAGTGGCACTGTGCCAATGTCTCAAAAATGTTATGCATGAATATTCCACATCTGTATCCATCTTCCCTATCAGCATGGCACTACTACCAATCTACATAACACTGACATAGACATAGAATGAGAGTGGCCATTAAGTTATAAATCCTAAAACAAAGGACTCGACTAGTGAGAGAATAACGAGGTACATGAATTTCATGAGATTGGCACAAGTGCCAATTTGTATGAACTCACATGCATGATTCTCTTTGTGATAGACACAAATGAGATTCGTACCAGTGCCATTCTGATAGAGAGTGCCATTCTAATCCATGAGAGTTTGTGGATAGTGGCAATGTGCCAATGTCTCAAAAATGTTATGCATAAATATTCCACATCTGTTTCCATCTTCCCTAATAGCATGGCACTGCCTAGCAAATCTGCTTGACACTAACATAGATATAGAATGAAAGTGGCCATTCCTTGTTAGCATGGCACTACTGCCAATGTACTTAACACTGACATAGACATAGAATGAGAGTGGCAAACTAATTGTGATTGTGGAGATTGGCACCAGTGCCATTCTCAAACTCTCATGGATTATGATGGCCACCAGGGTCCAGTGACAAAATAAGGAGGTATATGAATTGCATGAGATTGGCACAAGTGCCATTCTGTACAAACTCACATAGAGAATTCTCTACAATCTAACTTCAGTGGGCACTAATCTGATTCTCTTTGTGACTAACACAAATGAGATTGGCACCTGTGCCATTCTCATCCATGAGAGTTTGTGGATAGTGGTAGTGTGCCAATCTCTCAAAAATGTTATGCATAAATGTCTAGCATGGCACTGCTGCCAATCTACTTAACACTGACATAGACATAGAATGAGAGGCACCAGTTCCATTCTGATAGAGAATGGCACCAGTGCCATTCCGATAGAGAGTACCATCCTGATAGAGAGTGCATAGAATGAGAGTGGAAAACTAATTGAGATTGTGGAGAATGGCACCGGTGCCAATCCCCACAAACTCTCTTGGATTAGAGTGGCTCCTAGGGTCCAAGGTAAAATAATTCTTCTTCATTACATTATCAAATCTCAAGGTCTAGTAGTTATGCTATAAATCCTAAAACAAAGGACTGTAGTAGTGACAAAATAAGGAGGAGGTGCATGAATTGCATGAGATTGGCACAACTACCATTCTATACAAACTCACATGGAGAATTCTCTACAATCTAACTTCAGGGAGCAATGATTTGGTTCAGCATGTGATTGACACAAATGAGATTGGCACCACTGCCATTCTCTCTATTTTCCATCCTCTTCTTCCTCTCTCTCCCTCCCTCTAACTCTCACTCTAACTCTTTCTCTCAGCTCACGGATCATATTCCTACACTTATCCTCTCTCTCTCTCTCTCTCTCTCTCTCTCTCTCTCTCTCTCTCTCTCTCTCTCTCTCTCTCTCTCTCTTTCTCTCTCTCTCTCAATTTCTCTACATAACAAATTGGGAGGTATATCTTGGGAAAAACGAGTGATAGAGGTGAAGGAAAGTGATCTAAAACATAAAGTACACAAAAGGTAAAATAAATAATTGACCAAAAGTGGTTCAAGGATAAGACTGCCTCAAAAAGGGTGCTTCTTTCACTTTACGTCATTGTCTATTCCCTCACTTTCTATCTCTTGAAGGAGGGGCGGCTCACTATGCATCCCTCACTATCACTCCTCACTTTCCGACTCTCACTTTCCTTCCAAGACAATGGCCAGTTACTATGTGACTTCATTTACTGAACTCAAACTCTATCTTAGATCTCTTTTGTATGGACCCATGAGCAGAAAATCATTTGAGGAGGATATGTTATGCACATGGCTGCTTGATTTGAACTCTATAGAAGAGGTGAACATCTCTAGCTTTCTTTTTTCCTTCTTTTAATCGCGTACTTCTTATGCTAACCAGCTAGATTTTCGTATAGGATATGGCGGTGGCTAGAAGCTATATTGAACAAAATGGTGAAGATGAGGAAAGCCAGGAGCAAAAAGAGGAGTTGTTGAATGCTTACAAGTCGGCAGAAGATTCAAAATAGGTTGTGAGGAGAGTCTGTGAGGAGATTTGTGATGCCATCCCTGGTTATGCATGGCCTGCGGCTTTAAAGTCCACTTGTTTTCATAAAGCCAATGCCATAGTAGGAACTTTCGAGGACATCTGCTCTCTCTAATAGTGTAATAGTCAAGTGATGGAAATTTAATTCCACAAAGACTTACGTGTTTTCTAAAGTTGTATTAGAAAAGGAATGGAACTATAGTTCCACAAAGACTTTTCAGTTCTCTTTTACATGGACTCTCTCTCTCTCTCTCTCTCTCCCTCTCTCTCTCTCTCTCTCTCTCTCTCTCTCTCTCTCTCTCTCTCTCTCTCTCTCTCTCCCCTTCACCCCACCACCCCCCGTCCTTCCCTCTCTCTCTCTCTCTCTCTCTATCCAATTGCAGCAGTTAGATCCTCACCTCTCTCTCTCTCTCTTTCTCTAGCTCTACCTCCCCCCCCTTTCTCTCTCTATCTCCCTCTGAAGTTGGACCCCCCATCTCTGTCTAACTCCCCCCCCATCTATCTATCTTCCTGAGTAGCTAGATCCTCCCCCTCTCTCTCTCTTTGTCCATCTACAGCTAGACACCCCTTTCTGTCTAACTCGCTCTATCTTTGTCTCCCACCCTCTCTCTATCTTCCTCCATAGCTCTAAGGTTCCTCCCCCCTCTCTCTCTATTTCCACCTCCCTCTCCATCTTCCAGCTTGGCATTGCACTACTGCAAATCTAGTTAACACGAAGATTTCTATAAAATCAAACCATGGCAGCAGTGCATTAGAGTTTGGGTATGGCTCCCCCATAGCCTAAAGGTTGAAGTAGCTAAAGGGATGTCTAGCATGGCACTTCTACCAATCTAGTTATGTTAGCTCTTAGCTAAAGGGATGTTTAGCATGGCACTGATCCTCTTTGTGGATGAATGTCACAAAAGAGATTGACACCAATGCCATTATTATTGAAATTGACACTAGTGCCATTCTTAATCCATGAGAGTTTGTGGATGGCTCCCTCATAGCTTGTTCATGTCGCTTCCTCTTTCCTTCATATGAGCTTCCTGATTGCAGGCTGGACCTTCTTGCTCCTTTCTAGAAGGGGCTGCTTCCTCCCTTCAATCTCCTTTTCCTCGTAGTCAGGCTCGATCTTGGCCTTCTTCAATTTGAGCTCCTTGTCTTTTGCATTTTTGGCCCAAATGGCAAACTGAGCTGTAGCATCTACTTTCTCGTTGTAGATAGCTATAGTAGGCAAGCACATTTGATCTATCCACCATGACCTGGGCAATGGCAAGTGGCATTCTCCACATAGCAATCTTGCATGTGCAAACACCCCACATTAAAAAATGTGCACAGGGTGGTAGCACGTAGGCCATCGAATCATGTAGTCATCTATGATGGGGGTATGGCAAACCATGCATTTCGGACCCTACTGCATAGCAAGATAGTCATTCGATTTAACTATTGTGGTCGTCAATACCATAGTCCTGCTCTGTACATCATGAAGTTGCTTCTTGATTCCTTCCTCTCCTAAGGCTCCAGATGTTCTCCTTCATCTCCTCCGCTCTTTTCTCACTCTATGCAACAACTTCATCTGAATCCCTAAGCATCTATTGAAGCTGCTTAAATTGCTCAAAAACATGAACATGGGTCATTTCCAAGACTTCCACTCTAGTTTGGAAATCTCTCGAGATAATGGACTGCTTTTCAAAGCTGTCAAAAGCCATGGCAAGCTCATGCACAACCCTATCATAATCTTGTTGCAAGGTCTTGTAGCTTACTCTTTGAACTTCCAATAGTGTTTCAAAAAAAAACCCTCACCATGGCTGCTGCAACTTGCTCCACCATGGATACTCTTTGTATCCTTCATATCTTGGAGAAGAGCTACCTCATTGTCTTCTCCAACCCAACTGCATGCTATCTGCCCCATCCTTCTGAGCCTTGAAGCTCTCTCGCAATTCTTGCATCACCTTTTTGGTTTTCGGATTCTTCCTTTTCAGCTCCTCCATCATCTGGTTTTTTCAACGTTCAATGTGTTCTACATGTTGCAAAGCCATTTGTAAAGACCCTCCTTTCTCTCTCTCTAATCTTCAAGCTCCTTTCGCATCATTGCTTGCTCCTTGTCCACAATGTCCCCATCACTTCTCACTTCTTCAATCCTATCTCGGAGCTCCTTGATGCACTTATCTGCTTCTTTTCTTCTATTCCTTTCCATGTCAACCATTTTTGCAATGGCTTGCTCTTGTGCCTATAAGGCCCTCGCTTGTGCCTCCTCTACCTTGGATTCTGCACCCTCCCTGAGAATTTTCTCAAGTTGCACTGCCTTTGCTACATCGGTGGCTTTCTCTTGTAGAAAAGTCACCTTCTGAGACGTCTTCTTATCGTATTGCTCAAAAATCCCTTTGAGGGTAGATGCCATCAAGTGCATTGCAACTCCATTGGACTGAGATGACAATTGGGATTTTCCATCCATGCAATTCTTCACGTTGGTTATCATGCTCTTGGAGATAGCCCTTGAGAAAGATGCATCACATCCTTTCAGTTGCTCTATAGCTACCTGAACCTGCCAGAACTTCACGGTTCCTCTCGTGTCAGGAAAGAAGTGCATTATCTCTTTTAGCATATCTTGGAGGTCTATTGGCAAGCTAGAAATCTTGACTCCAACATCTTTACTAATCTGAGCATTGGGGTATACATCTAGAATATCTAGTCTCTTCCACTGCTTCTCTAAGAAGTGTGCTTGCAATTTGCATCCAGGAATGCCTAGCGCATTTTCAATCATGCTTTCAGTGATGGTAATCTTCTATCTAATTGTCCCTCCTTCACGTTCACCTCTTGTACCAACCTGGTGAAGTTTTTGAGAGCATCCAAATTGGGCTTTTGAAGAGTGACTGAGGAGCTCCCATATGTCAGGATTTCAAGATCAAGGGAGGAGAGGCTCTCGCACTATGCTGCAGAGGGGGAGGAAAGATTGTGTGATGAGCTCCCGGACTATGCAAGGTCCATTATGAGAGGGGATAGAAGTTGCAGGAAGAGTGCAAGGGAGATAGAAATGGTCGAGAGGGATTAAAGATTAAAAAATGAAGAAAATGGAATAGTGGAGGCTTGAGTTTGCAATTTGAGTGCAAAGGAGAAAGAAATGATCGAGAGGGATAGAAGACAAAATAGTTAAGGGAATGGAATAGTGGAGGTTTAAGTTTGTAGCCCAACTACACTGTCAAGGTGAGAGCCACCACAGTGGCTGGATTGAATTTTGATTAATTCAAGGTAGCAGTACTATCTTGCATGGTCATGTGTGATTAGAGGTGGTGGCATCTAAGATTACCAGCCATGTCTGTGGTGGCGGCTAAGATTCCTCCAAACTGGCAGCTAATTTTACCAACCACCATAGTGGCCCGCAATTACTCACCTTCCAGTTACCACCATCGGGTGTCCATGCATGATTACTATGAGTGCAGTAAATAACCAGTCACCAAGCTTGCATGATCAATAGAGTACTAGAGTGCATGGTAATGAGTGATTAGAGGTGATTAGGCTTCTTGGTTTATTTTTGTGGTAATTACTGCTCGATGGTGGTGGCGCTCATCAGCCACGTCTGTGGCTAGCGGGCTGGTAGTTAATTACCAGCCATTGCAGTGGCTCGTAGTTACTCACCTGCCAGTTACCACCATGGATGATTTTATCAAGTTAGTTTCATTATGAATCTAAAATTTTATATTGGCATCAAAAGTATGTATGCCCTAATAAAAATAAATGTTGGAAACATTCGCCAAGATTTGAAACTTTTATGTAAAAAAAAGTAAAGTTTCACCAACAGGATTTATATTTTTTTCTTCAAAGTTTAAAAGAAAATATATTAAAAGGTACTAAATTCGACTGATATTGTGAAACAAAAAAAAAGGAGCTTGAAAAGTTCCGCCAAGATTTTATATTAATATATGAGCATAGCTTCAATAAAAACATCCCTGGTTACCACCATTGGGCTTGCATGCATGATCACTACGGGTACAGTAAATTACCAATCACCAGGCTTGCATGCTCAGTAGATTACTAGAGTTCATGGTAATGAGTGATTAGAGATTATTAGAATTCATAATTTACTTTTGTGGAATTACTACTCGATGGTGGTGGCTTTCATCAACCACATCTATTGTGGCTAAGATTCCACTGGGCTGGAGGTTAATTACCAACCACCATAGTGGCCTGCAGTTACTCACCTGCCAGTTACCACCACCGGGCTTACATACATGATCACTATGAGTGTTGTAAATTACTAATTTACTTTTGTGGTAATCAGTGCCTGGTGGTGGTTGCTCTCATCAACCACATCTGTTGTGGCTAAGATTCCTCTAGGCTAGTAGTTAATTACCAGCCACCGCAATGGCCTGCTCACCCACCATCGTGTGTTTGCTTCATGGTTACCAGCCCATCTGGGGTGGCACCTAAGATTGCACCGCGGTGGCCTGCAATTAATATGGATGGAACCCTGGGCTCCATCCACCATGGTGGCTCAAATTTTATAATTTATAAGATCCGTGGCATTTGGCAATTTACTATATTGCTCTCATCCTCCCCTTCTCTGCTACTTTGCTCCACACACTCTGCTACTTTGCTCCACACCCCTCTACACCCCTCCTCTAGCTCTTTTCCACCCCTGTTCTACTTTGCTCCATGCTCCCTCCTCAAACTCACTCATCTTCTCCCCTGCTCATCTCCTCCTCACTCACTCATCTTCACCATGCCTACTACCACTCCCCCTCAATGCACTGTGATCCCAATGTTGCCTTCTCATATAAGGTAATTGAGTTGCACTCACCTAGAGTAGAAATGTTGGCACTAGTGGAGACCCTTCGTTCCCACAGTCGATTCTCCCCATATCTATGTGTCACCACCTTAGATGACATGCTCACCTCTAGCCTCTTTATGGCTATGCTATATGGGTTCCCCGTAGATGTCGAGATGTAGGCCTCAGTATTTTCATAGCAGAGTACTATTGACTTGTTGCAGGGGCCATAATCTGGAAATGTGCATGCTCTTCGGCCCCTCCATCATCTCCTCCATTGTCTCCCTAAAACATTTTAATGCAAGAAGCTAGGCTGGCAGCAATACTAATTTGTACAAATTCCCTCTTACTCAAATGAGGCTCATAACCACTCAACAATGGATGGATGTAATCTTTTGGCCTCTAAGGCTCTCAGCAATCTGTTGGCTCACTGGATGTAATGTTTTGGTGTCTAAGGCTCTCAGCAATTGTTGAGATTTTATTACATTTATGTAATCTCTTTTTGTTCAATTTGAGGCTCTTAGTATGCACTGTTGTTAACTTTTATATTTGAATGGTTATGGTCACTAGCTGATCTTTTGGCCTTTAAGGCTCTCAACAACTGCCAAGTTTTTATAAATGTAAGATTCTATATTCAATTTTTGCTTAGTATAAGTTGTTAATTTTTATATAACCTGTTATTGGATGTAGATGTACATTGTAATCTCTTTTGCTCAATTTTCACTCAATAAATTGTAGTTAATTATCTGGATGGCACCACTAGGGGCCTCAAGTCACTACAATGGCTCGAAATACTTTTGCCCTCATTTATATTTACTACAACAGGAACTAAAATACCAATAAAGTAGGACTATAATTTCCTTAGTTTAGGACCAAAATAACGCTAAAATAGCTCCAATGACCCACCTTGGTGGTTGCATGGAGATACATCGAGAAAAATACTATTAAACTTTCAAAAAATGCAATTGAAAATATGGCCCTTGAGGGGTCCCCTGTAGGGGCAAGGGCCATATCAACATGCATTATACAATATTGAGGATATCACTAGACAAATATGGCATGTCGATATGGCCCTTGCCCCTAAAGGGGACCCCTCAAATCGTCAATTGCATTTTGTTTGGTTACACAAGGAAATACATTTTCCTTGGTATACAAATGTATAACTCCAAGAACTGGCATGGTGGCTATCATAGATCTCCTTCTATTTTTTAGTGCACTAGTCTTCATAGACCTCCTCCTATAATACATAAAAATAGGTAACAGAGCTATAACTCCAAGAACCAGCACGGTGGTTGCTCCAAGATACCTTGAATTCTAGGTGATGACAGGTCGTCAGAGACTGTGCTGAGGCGATGTTTAAGAATGATAGATTGCATCTCATTATTGCCCCAAAAACCAGCGCAGTGGTATCTCCAAGCCAATCTATGATTTTCATGGGTGCACTGCCCAGCGGTAGGTGGCAAAGCTATGGCAAAAGGCTACGTGATGATAGGTGGTCATGCCAAAGACTGCAGTACGACAGTGTTTAGAATGATAGATTGTGTCTCATTATTATGCCAAGAACCAATCCAAGCCGACCTTGAATTTTAATGATCTACATGCGCACGTTGTTCAATGACAAGTGGTAAAGCTATGGCAAAATTATGCGCAATGTTAGGTGGTTAGGCCAAAGATTGTGCTACATGAAGTAGTATAGAGATGCATGATGTAGTATAGAGCTACTGTGTGTTGAGCTCTGTGGTGTTCCAAATAAATAGATTGCGTCTCATATTACACAAGTGTGGCATCATGACATCGGGAAAATTTCCAGCGAGAGCACAGGTCCGTGCAAAATTCAAAACTTCACCCAAGAGCATGTCGCATTGTGGCCCCAAAATGGCCCCAAAAATAGTTTTGTGATTAGCTACACCTAAGCAAACATTGACCCAGGGCATGGCGACACTACATAATCTTTTACTCATCTTTTAAGACCTAACTCTCTTATAACCTTTGATAATGAATCATCTATATAGGTACCCGACATCTATACATATGAGGCATCAATTGACATGTGGAAGGCATCCCCACACAATGATATAATGATCACATTCAATAAAGCATATTGTTTAATGCTTGTCCACCCTAGTGAGGCAATTTGCCATCCAGTGTTATGCAGCTATTCAAAAATGTTGCGATATATGTGATCTTTCTATTTTGCATATGCCTTGTCTAACAATGTTAAACGCAATGTGTGGTATGAAGGGGGCTTGAATCCCCAATCCATAGTTAGCAATGCAATTCCATGCAGCTCTCATATCATCATTATCGAAATTGATCGACCAAGGACATACTCTGTGCATTCTCCAAATCTTGAATCCGATGCTCTCAAATATCGTGAGTTGCTTGAAATTAGGAGTTGCAATTGTCAATCTAGCTTTAGGAGCTTAGGTGCATATCTATCTTGCATTTTAGTGTCCACACAAGTTGTTCTAGCATGGGATCCTACAACACTTGTATTTTTGTTAGCTTGTGTGCTTGTAGACTCTACTCCAGTTACACCTTGCCCTCCCCAAATTGATCTTCTTCAAAGTTTTCCAAGAGATTGAAACTTCTGTGTCAAGGTGCGAGCTATTGCAATAGCACTTGGGACCACATAATGCTAAATGCTCTTTCTTGAATCACAAAGCAAGTTACTCTTATGCAACTTTGCTGCCCTTGAAATCTGTATTCCACAATACTTGCATTTCCACTCAACATAGTCATGAATATTAACGACAAAGTCCCATTCTACACCATGTGACTTAGGTTTTTCCCCTGTACATGTGGAATACCTATTTGAGAGGATTGTGACACCTGCATAAATCCTCTCCCTGTATCTTGGTTAACAATCTTACCGGATGGATCAAGCATGGGGTGTTGTCTATTTTAGCATTTCTTCTGTGAATCTTGTCCAACCCTAGGAACATTATCAAGCATATGAATACTAGCTTGGGCATGACTCGATGCATCCACAGTTTGCCTAGTCACAACTCATCTTCAAGGTTGTTACAAGCATTTTTTATTGTGCATTCATAGTCCCAACTCATAACTCTACACCATAAATCCTTAACTCAAGACTCCTTACTAACAATCGCATTCATTAGCACTCATGATCGTGGTCCACAAGTTTCCCAAAACGCAAGGACTCAGAGTATAGAACACCACCAGAAGCACACAAAAAACACTCGCGTTTGTGGTCTGTGATTTCCCCAAAATGCAAGGAATTGGAGTAGTGAACCACACCAACAAGTATAATGAATGCTGACTCACCCTCCCCCACTCGACCTTACCAATACAATCCATATCGTGGTTCACCTTTGTATCCCAACTTACCAAATGGTCTATCGGGATATGAACCACAATTGGATCGAAGGAAGAGCCCATTTTTTCCTTTCCACCAATATATAGCACAGAGTTGCACAAGAAACCGTGAATCCATAGCTAACAATACTGCTGCTACCATAGCTACTACCGATGGTACTATGATGACAACCGGTGCTAATACTATATTACCACTAATTATAATAGTGGTGGTAATAATAACCCTGGTAATGCCGTAGCACTAGGTATGTTAATAATAGCGGCGGCAATAGTCTTACCCAATTTTTTGATAACCAGTAATCAATGTGATCACATTGATTTCACACTACTTTAGAGCATAATTAACAAACATTAATAACCTATTAACATAAACTTGAAAAGGTGAACGTAATCCCAAGAAAGCAGTGAAAGGCAGTTGACTAGGGCCTAAAAAGGAGGAGATGATCCCGAATCACCTCGGACAACTTAGTCAATACGCATTGGTTGGGGTGCCAAAAAGGGAAGCCCAACATTAATGCAATGGCAAAGATGAGCGGAGCACCTATTCGATGCAGTAAACCAATGTAAAAGGGAATGGAAGGAGATGTGAGGGGAAGGGAAGAAATTCAACAAACAACCTATGCTAAGGAGAAGCTTGAGAGGATGAGATTGATGACATAGTGGGCGATGAAGTGGAAAGGAGAGCACATAATAGAAAGAGAAACTGAGCAAGACACATAGCCAAGAAGAAAGCTTGATAGGAAGTAATTGGAAATGCAATAATAGAGTGGAAAGGATGTGCACATGTAAGAATAGGGGTCATGCTATGAGCAAGAAAAGGAAGAGGAGTGAGAACATAATGAAGCCATGAAGGAGGCACAAGAGTCAAGTAGAATAGCTGCTTATATAAAGAAAAGCATCGAACACTTTGGAAAAGAAGTCATGACCATTAGAAGAGTGAAATTTAAGGTCATAAATGTGGCAACTAGAGAATGTGATAGAAGAAGCATGGGCAGTAGAGCAAGGAAAGGGAGAACGTGGACAGTGCAGTGTAAGGGGGCGTTGTAACTACCCCACCGGGTAGGATAGATTTTAGGTTACGGGTGGAAGCTATAATTACAGGTTACATTAGATAAGGGAGATAATTAGAGAAGAGGTTTTAGATAGGGATTTTATAGGAAGCAATTAGGATAAGAGTTGGAGGTTACCATAATAAAAAGAAAAGTGTAATAGAGGGGTAGTTACAGGAGGATTAATCAAGGGGGAGAAGGAAGTATTTGCATTTTTGACACTATATGTGAGTGTGTGTAAGAATGGGTGGGGGGGGTAATAGTTGTGTGTAAGACTAGGGGGGGTTGGTTAAAAACTTAAGTTAAGTGCCATAAATCTTGAAAGAAAAATAAATAAATAGAAGGGGGGTGGGTTGGTTAAAAATGTAAATAGAAATTGATATTAAAAAGGGGGGGTTCACTTAAATATAAGGAGGGGGGAGGGTAATACCATTTTTTTTAAAATCAAAGGAAAAAATAGCAAAAATAAAAGGGGTTTAAAACTATACAATAATAGTTAATTTTAAAAAAAGGGGGTGAAACTAGATAGAAGCGAGAAAAGACTTAGAAAGGAGTTGGGGTTAAGATAATTTCAAGATAAAGGGTAGAGTTGGGGGGGTATTACGGTTAAAAGTGCGAGAGGAAAAGTCAATACTATGAGGGCCAAATGGCATATGCATATCCATGGCATCTTCCAAAAAATTGTCCTAATTAAGAGACATAGATAACCATGGCAACTTACCTGATGGATACCCATCCTTAAGAAGCATAAAAGTTCATGGTTACTTGCCCCCCTTAAGAGACATCCTTGGGTACAATAAACATCCATAGAAACTCATCCCTATCCACATAACATAATAACAATAGTAGCACCAAAGGGAACATCATAAAAGGATATTTTTCTAGAAGAATCCTCTTTCTAAAAGTAGTGATTGAGTATAAAGTGTATCAAATTTCTTGTTTCAAAAAGTTTGGTAAACATATTCTCTTCAAAAGTGTATCAAATTCTTGTTGCAAAAAGTTTGGTAAGCATATTCTCTTCAAAGTATAAAGTGTATCAAATTTCGTGTTATAAAATGTTCCCCTAAGGGTGCAAATCCCTACATGGTATGGATACAAATCTTTGCATGATACTTACCATTGGCCATGAAAGTCTCCTTTTTTCTTTAGAAATTTAAAAATATTTAAGAACTCTGAAAATTCCCCAAAGAAATCTAAGAATAGCAAATTGTGTAGAAATTTTCAAAATATAGATGCCATCTATGGCGTATAAGACAATGGTACTCTCTTCTTCACTTCAGTGTTAAAGAAATGTTATAGCAAATATATGGTCATATGAGGAGCTTATAGTTTATTATAAATGCTTAAGAAATCTATAAAAGAATCTTCTATGGAAAAAACCTAGTGTGAAAGACATTTCAAAAACTCTTAAAGGACATTTTCTTGTATTATCCTTTCTTCATGATAATGAGTTATTCTTGCAAAGGCTCCAAAAATGCTATCCTTACAAAATACCTAGAGAGTGACCAATTAATGACCATTGAATGAGTATGTCTCCCTATAGGATGAGTATCATTCCCTATATCAATTCGAAGGAGAATTGAAGGAAAGTTTTTCTTGAAATTGCTTTCTTCTCCTCTTAATACTCTCTAATCCAATGTTGATTTATTGTTCCAATTCCAAGTAATAAAGCAATGCCTGCTTAACTCAAAAGAACCTGTACACACACACACGCACACACACACACACATATACATATCTAAATATGCAATTTTAAATTATTGCATCTTCGTTTTTGTTTCATAATAGAACTCAAGGGTGGAACTAGAGTGCAATGAGGATCTGCATTTGCATCTCCACATCCTCAAGCCTGCTAATGATCTAGAAGTAGGGACTCCAAGAAAAATGCATCAAAAGGATTTACACTTCTAGCATGCTCCAAAGATTGTAGTGTGCATAGAACATGAAGCTCTTGTAGTAAATTGGATAAGAAAGTTACTATACATGGTGTTCCTTTGCTATGGTGGTTGTCTCAGCAGAAGTTTGTGTGGCATTTCAACAACTAGTTGTTGAGAGGTGGCAAACTGAGGGAAGCTTTGAACTGCTACTAACAAGGTTCAAGAAAGGTTTCAAAGAGGTTTTTTTGAGGCTGAAGAGATGCAAGCCTTACTACTTAGTCATCACAATCAAACCTTCTAAGGCTAATACACTAGCTTCCAACCCAAGATTTTGTCATAGAAGTTGATGTATAGAAAAAGGAAATATGCCAAGCCAAAAGCTATGGCGACTCCTATGAATGTAGAAGCACTGTGTAGGGTAGTGCCCAGCGACTCATCGATCACATTTCTATATATGTAGAAGTTCCACAGATATCTTCAATCCCTCAACATTATGTCTGTGGATTTTGCATAGAGATAAGCCAATCATGGGAAAAAACACATACTACAATCAAACCCAACCTCGAATTGGCTTACTGGGGCATGTATTCTCCACTCTTACTACTGGTAAGTAATCCATTCACACATCCTCTTCAAAGATAGTATAAGAGAGCTGACCTTCCCCTCTGCAAGGTAGAAGACTCCATGCATAGTACTGACTAGAGAGCCTCTACCTCGGGCAGATGAACATCATAGCGTAGTTGCAAATGTGAAATGGAGACATTGCAACATGATAGTATACGTGAAAATGTATAATGGGAAAGCTCGTTGAACTCCTGATTTATACTCCCAATAGAATTAGATCTCAATGCTCTCTATAATATCGAACAATTAGCTCTCTGCAATTTGTACGTGATGGAAATAGCCTACACAGTAGGCAAAACTCCACTTTTTTCTACTAGTGAGTTTTTTGGATTGATCGCTAGGCTGTGTTGAGTATATTCTATGAACGATCGACCAACTTGGCTAGGTGCCAGTAGAAATATGTTATGAAGAGCCCCATCAACCAAAAAATGCATTGTCGTATTTCCAAGAGAGAGCATAAAAGAAAGGAAGGAAGACAAGGTGCAATCTTGCCCAGTTTGTGAGACCAGAAGGAAGACAAGGCAGACACAATCGGCACTTCAATGAAGTCATGTAGATGCAGAAGGAAGACAAAGTCAAAAGTTGAGTGAAATCACGTAATGCTTTTGTCTCAATGCAGTGAATGTGCAGCTGAACCAGAGATAATAGCAGGAAGGCGACCACTAGCAAGCTTAGCCAACTATTGGCTCTATCACACCACTTCCACAGGAAGAGCAGGGTATTCTCAATATGCAGGGTTCCAAGGCTTATTGTCACCTACAGATATATCGGTGTTGTCGTTTGTAGTATAAGTGTAGCTTAGGACCTCTGGTCATATTCTGGTAAGAGACATAGGCTTAAGTGTGGTAAGCAAACATAGTGCATGCATGTGTGAAAGGAACATGCATCATCATGGTTGGGGTAATGAAGTCTTTTGACTTCATTGGGGGTTGAAGGGTTTAGGAGGAGTTTAAGGGTTAGAGGGAGGTTCTGGGTTTAGAAGGAGGTTCCTAGGTTCAGAGGGAGGTTTCAGAGTTTATAAGAGGTTCAATGGTTGGATGGAGGATCCAAGGTTCAGGGTAGAGTACATGGTGGAGAACTTGTCTCCCTCATAGATAATGGAGGTCAAGGGTTGAGGGACTAAGGGTTTAGGGGGATCATAGGAGTGGGAGAGGAAGAAGGTGTAAGAGCATGGAGGGGAAGGAGAGAAAGGAGAAGGGAGGAGGAGGAAGGAGGAGAAGAGAGAGGAGGAGGAGGAGGAGGAGGGAGGAGAAGGGAGGAGGAGGAGGGAGGAGGAGAGGGAGAGGATCGGCGGTTGCAAGGTTGGAGGAGAGGGGAGGAGGAGTTGCAAGGTTAGGACATGCTTTTGGACATGGAGTGCAAGGAAGCATGGACACTTGGAGAAAATTGCTTGGAATACCAAAGTAGAACTCAACACAATATCCCAAAGACTGTGGGCTTCATTCCATTATGGGGTATTTATACAAGTTGGAGAGCTTCTCTCGCTGCATGTAGGATTTGTAAGACATTCTCTCTCTACATGTAGAACTTGCAACATGCGAGTTCTCAGTGCAACTCCTACATGCAACTTCTATATGTTGCATGTTGCATGTTGCATGTAGGAGTTACATGTAGGACTCGCATGTAGGAATTGCATGTAGGACTTGCATGTAGTAATCGATGTCGGACTTGCATATAGAACATGCATGTAGGAGTTGCAAGTAGAACTTGCATGTTGAGGATTCCTAAGAGAGATTATTCCTAGCCTTATGCAATTACAAGCAGAGCTTTGCCGCTACTCTATACACATTCTGTACTACCTAAATCCATATTGCCACAAAGACAACATAATCTTGGATCCATTTTATTACCCATCCTCGGGTTATGGCTTATTGTGATCACGGAGCTGGGATGCAATCCGTGTAATCAAATGGCTATGGAACTTGTGTCATGCCAATCGATCCTGCTATAAAGTCTTGGAACCATACAATTTTTTCTCTCTTTCCAGGTAGCCTGTATCCACCATTTGTTCGAACAGAGATATGTGGTGTGCTTCTAAGAAGATGACTCTTTGATAGATTCGGCTTGTACTCTGAGAATCGATCTATTCATTGTTGGGATTGAAACTAAGTCGAGGTACATGGTAGTCAATGTGGCTGGGGACCTCCAGAATGTATTCCAATGTTTTACAGAAGATAGCACTGTGGCGAAGGAAGCGGTCAATGTTGTCACGCATTATTTGCTCATGATGTTGAAGTGTTGGATCAGTGTACCTTGGATATTCCATTCTACACCAAAGTATGGCTCAGTTAGAGGATTAAACAAGGGATTGAATGCTTAGAGGGTAGAATATAAAGTAATTTATTTTTAGAAATGTCTCTTACTATTTTTAGTGAAAAGGATAGACTAGTAATCAAAGCAATGTGTTTTCCAAAAAGCAAACAGAAAGTAGTTTAAATCATATTCAAGCACACCACCCCCATTTTCAAAATACAATAAATTATATTGAAGTATGCCGTAAAATTTGATTTCATGACCGAATTAAAAATAAAAAACACTTAACCATAAGAAAATTGCACATACTTGGTGATTCTTTGAACTCCTCTTCCCCCTCTTCCTTCCCCCTTGTGCCGTAGTCCCCCTCTTTATTCCCACCCCTCTTAATCCCTTTTCCCCACCTATGTTAACACTTCTTTCCTCACGTTCCCTTTTCCTCCATGGCCCTCGAGTGTCACCATGCCTAGTGTCTAGCCTCATGCATTGATTTCTTTTCTAGTTAATAGAATTGGTGTGGCTGCTGGGATCCAAATCTTCACGGCTGGGTGTAGTTCTGCAGCACCTTCCATGTGTTGTTCTCTGCTTCTGCGCCTCCAATCTGCATGTCTTTTGCTCGCAATTCTCCATCTCTGCGGCTACAAAACTTCTCAATTTCTACGCCTTCCGCCTATGGTTCTTGCGCATCTTCTGAGTTCTTACTGTGTGGTGCCACGCGCCTTCTAGTCGACCACGTCTACAAAATCCCTTCTGCACATCTTCTGTGCGGCACCACACAAAACTGCTCCTGTGCATCTGCAACAGACCTCGCGCCCTTCCTTCTATCTTCTACTTCTTCTCCTTCTCTTTCTCTTTCTCTTCTCTTCTCCTCTCCTCTCCTCTCTTTTTATTAAGGAGTGGGAATTGAATAGTTTCTACGCCTTTCGCTTGTGGTTCCTGCGCATCTTATGGGTTCTTGTGCATCTTCTGTGTGGCGCCATGCATCTTTTGGTCGACCGCGTCTGCAAAATCTCTTCTGTGCATCTTCTGTGCGGCGCCATGCAAAACTGCTCCTGTGCATCTGCAATAGACCTCGCGCCCCCCCTTCTATCTTCTACTTCTTCTCCTTATCTTTCTCTTCTCCTCTCCTCTCCTCTTTTTTTATTAAGGAGGGGCAATTGAGCCCAAGACCTCCCCATTCACAAAAGGAAGACTTACCAATGGGCCAGCAAATAGGAAGTGATGAAAGTGTAATGATATTTCTTATATGGTGAAATCTCATGAACTGTAACTCTAACCGTAGGGAGTTTCCTCTTGTAGTAAAAAGAAAAAGTATTTCATTTCATGTGCTCTATTCATATCTGATACTAGATCGTAGATTCTGAACTTTTTCAAGTTCACTCCTTGAACGCACGCCACATGAGGAGAGTGGATATTTATGTCACTTCTCGACGAGTTCAAGGATTTGGTGCTTGGTCCTCTACTCATTACGGCTACCAATTGGCGAGATCTCTTTCTTGATCTTCATGTCGATCTTCAACAACTGATTGTACAATGCATGGTTCAAGGAGACGACGGGTGGGATGATACACCATGGATAATTCAAGGTGAAGAACTAGTGATACACTGGGAGAACTTTGATTTCAATTCTACTCATTGTGCGGTGATCGAGCTACTTGCTGCATCGAAGGTAATTAAAAGGGTGACATTCTTCGAAGGGTGGGATGCTCCCCAAGCTTGGGGGGAGATTTGGCGCATCTGCTTATTAATTCCTATGGATAAGCTCGTCTTGAATGATTTCTTCTCGATCTCACTACAAAGGTTTCTAGGGCTCGGCTATGGTTGGTAATGTTTCGACCAAGGAATCCCTTTGTACCTAATCAACCTTTTGTGCCTCATTTTGAGCTTCAAGTTGTAATTCTTTTTGGTCTAAAGATAAACTATCAATAAAGGATTGCAAGTTTATTTGGTGCTGAATGTCTTGCTCAAGTATTGAATTCTCCCCACCCTCTCTTTCTACCTATCTTGGACTACCGAGAAACTTGGGATGTCCAGATTTTAGTCTTGGTGTGATGGCATCTTGGCTCCTCCAATTTGACAGTGCATAGAAACCTTCAACCAAGGCTGCTGGTGTGGTTGTGAAGCTCACTTCACCACGGGGTGAGGTGTATGGTTATAGCAAGTTTGCACCAGCAAGTACTTGCAACCAAGCTGAGTACTCGGCACTAGTTTTTGGGCTACAAAAGGTGCAAGAACATTGCATCAAGAAACTTGAGGTGCAAGGAGATTCTCAACTCCTGTGTGAATAAGTTAGTGGAAGGTGGAAGGTGTGGAGCAAAGGCTTCGTTCCACAACATCAACAAGCATTGGAACTTTGCCAGCAATTTGAAGAGGTAAAAATTTAGCATATCCCTCAAGCTCAAAATCTAGTTGCTGATTTCTTGGCACGTGAAGCTTATACTTCAATCACGCATGAAACGAGCGGAAGCACCGCCCCAACAAAGCCACAAGCCATGAATGAGGGTGATCATTTGTAAGGAATGCAAAGGTTGTGGTCGTCATGAAACTAAGTGTTGGGCATATTTGATACGAGTTTACCGACTTTCAAAGATCATCAAAAAGGTCCTCAAGGACATTGCTCAAAAGAAGGATGCCAGACCACACACCCCTTGAAGAAATAGCATGGTGATTACAAGAACTGGAAGAAGCTGAAGGTGATGTGCAAGTTGGAGTGTGTAAGCTTTCCAGCTTTTGACATTTGTCATGGCATTCTTGTTTGCCTTGATGAACAACCTCATGCAGCACCATGTCTCTAACCCTCACTTGTAAAGATGGATGCGATATCATGAGGGTTGGTCCTTTTAAGATTGTCTATGAGGTATTCTATGCTGATGATTCTTCCCGTGTAGTATTTCACAATACACCAGTCACACCCTACCCTACCTATGTGTGCTTTGTGGATGTATCTTCACCTAATTTTTAGTTCAAGCTACCTCTTTCCAATGTTTGCTAATAGATAAGCCTCATTTTGTCTCTCTCTTTTCCATTTTCCAAGCATGGCTAACATTCCCGTGTTCTGTGGACGGGTTGAAGAAAATCCAAATGAGTATCTTGTGGCCTTCAAGCGCCATTGTGTTTCCCTCAACTTTCTTACTGAAGATAGATGGATGTTGGTTCTTCCCACATTTCTAGAGGGTTTGGCTCAAGTGTGGTATGAGAAGCATGCCGAAGACATTCACCAAAGCTGGCCAAGGTTGACAGCAGTGATGATTGAGTATTTCAGCAAAGAAGAGGAGCTAGAGAATGTGTACCTGCAGGTGGCAAACTTGAAGTAGTCAGAATGTGAGATGGCGCATCGATATGTGGATCGAACGGTCGTGCTCCTGGACCGTTTAATTGCCACGCAGGAGGACAATGCCATATTTCGAGCTGGAATGACTCAGCATGTGCTGGGCTACCTTGTAGCAGGAGCAAGTGACGAATTCCACCTCAAGCTTAAATGGGAGAATCCAGAAACTATGGTGCTACCACATGAGATTGCTCAAAAGTTTGATAAAGTTCAGTCTGACCCCGCTTCAAAGAAGACGATTGTCCCTCCGCAACCCCCTCAATTCTTGCAACAACAACCTGGGGGGTCCAACTCAGGGGCATACCCCCACCCCTCATCAGGGATGTATCCACTGCCTCCACCTGAAATGTATGGTCCTCCCTTAGGTGCTTACCCTCAACAAGGTGTATATCCTCACCCTCCACCTGGAAAATTTCCCCAGCCTTGCCCATGAGCCCCCCTCCTTCCTACTCCCCCAGCCCCTCCTGCTAAAGAACCCAGAGTCAATGACCTAGCCAAGGTCCTGAATGATCTTCGGCTTGAGATGGTGGGCATCAGAAATCAAGCCAATCGCCCTCCAAGAGAATGTGCCAATGTTGTGTGATACGAGTGCCACCAAAAGGGTCATTATCGCATGGAATGTCCCAATATTCCAAGGGTGAATCTTCTAAGTGAATTAGACACTGAGGATTCTGACGTTGAAATCCTTGACCTTGGGAAGAGAAGTCATACCACCTCGGACCCCTCTCCAAACTATGGACCAGGCTGCCCTAGGAAGAAGGTGTCCTTTCAGAGCCCTCAGATGATGAGATGGTAGAGCCACCAACAGAGAAGACTAAAAGATCTCGCAGGAGTAAGTGGTCACCCTCGGATTTTCCCATTGGCTCGAGGCAAGAGGACTATTTGGTCAATAGCTTGAATCTATGCTTTCTCCTAACCTCACTCTGAGTGAGAAAGATGAGTTCCTAGAAATGTTCAAAGATTTCCCTAACCTCTTCGCAACTAGCTACCACCACCTTCGCCATGTGACTGCCATAGAACACAAGATAGAGCTGAAGCCTAATGCTAAGCCAGTGGCTCAGAAGTATCGGAGATTAGGGCCCCTACAGACCGACGCTTTGCGCTCAAAGTTGCAGAAGCTTATAGAAGCTGGGTTTATTGTTCCGATTCACAAATACTGAATGGGTTTCACCAGTGTTAGTCACCCCAAAGAAAAACAAGTGGCAAGTCTGCATCGATTATAAGAAACTCAATGCGGCCACCAAGAGGGACCATCATCCTCTGCCCTTTCAAGACCTTATTCTTGAGAAGGAAAGTGGTCATGAGATGTATACTTTCTATGATGGTTACTCCGGGTTTTACCAAATCAGAATTGCTGAGGAGGATGTGCTTAAAACCACATTTGCCACACCTTGGGGGACGTTTGCATTCAAAGTAATGCCATTTGGCCTCACCAATGCTCCTGCTACCTTTCAAAGATTTATGCAGATGGTGTTTGCTCCTTATTTGGGGGTTTTCTTGGAGGTGTTTTTAGATGATTTATGTATATTCTCGGCACGTAAGGAGCACGTCATGAAGGTTAGGTTGGCCTTCCAAAGGGTCAATGGTGTGAATGGTAGCCTCAACCTTGATAAATGCACCATTCGAGCCACTCAAGGGAGGTTACTAGGGCATATTGTCTCATCCAAGGGCATCAAGCCTGCGAGAAGGTAGAAGCTATCCTCAATCTCTCCCCGCCAACAACCAAATGTCAGGTGCGCTCATTTGTCAATCTAGTAGGATACTATCACCGCTTCATTGATCAATATGCTGCTTTGATGCGACCCATGACTATGCTATCAAAAGATGGAGTTGATTTCTCTTGGGATAAGGATTGTGGTCATGGGTTTGTACAAATCAAGAGTGCTCTAGCTTCAGAACCCATTCTATGCAATCGTGATTGGTTAAAGACTTTCTATATCAATCCTGGGTTTGGTGAGCACACTCTGGCAGGTATTCTTCTCCAGCAAGGGGAGGATCGGTTCATGTATCCCATTCGATTTGCTTCTCGAGAAACTGAACGACGCCACTCTGAGGCTGACAAGCATGATTTGTCTTTAGTGTTCTGCATTGAGAAATTTAAGCATTATGTTGCTAGAAAGTCCTTCATTATAATTTTTAGCAATGGTCTTGCAAAGCAGGTTCTTCAATCACCAAATCCCATGGGGCAGTTGGCCAAATGGTTGGCAGTTTTACAAAAATATGATTTTTCTTTCAAAATTGTAAAAGGGGGTTGTTTCAACTTGAAGAATGCTTTGATTGATTTAGAGAAGTGCCTCGATGTAACCCTTGTAGTGGCCGTAGAAGTTGGGGATCCATGGTATGGTGGTATCTACAGGTTTCTGACCGCTTTCTCCTTTTCTCCAGAAAGTACTAGCTATGAGAGAAAGAAAATCTGTAGAGATAGTAGGCGCTACACTCTCTTTGATGGGGTGTTATACCGTCAAGGCCTAGATGGGGTACTAATATGGGCCATTGATGCAAATGAAGTACCTAAGGTATTGAAGCATTATCATGATGGATTTTGTGGAGACCACTACGCCGGTGACTATACAGCTTAGAAGATTTTACATGCTGGGTACTATTGGCTGACCTTGTTTGAGGATGTCACTATGTATTCCAAAACTTGTGAACCATGCCAATTCTTTGTTAGGAAGGATTTGCGTCCTAGGTAACATCACCCAGTGATGTCCATCCATCCGTTTCAGAAGTGGGGATTAGATTTTGTTGGGGCCCTACCCATGACTGCCTGATGAATTGAAGAAAAGAAAAGAAGAAGATTACCATCGAGCATTCCCTCTTTCCATCATGCATGCCCTCGTCACGAGATGCAAAAGAAAAAATAGAGTGACAGCCTGACATTGAGCAAGCCTTTACAGACTCGTACATTCTTTGAATTACAGTGACAAAAGTATGTATTTGCTTGCTCAATGTCAAGCTATTGAAGCTTCACATGGGGAAAAAAAGAGAAGGAAAGAGAGGAGAAAAGAGAGAAAAAGAGAGCAGAAAAAAGAGAGAAAAAGAGAGGAGAAAAGAGAAAAAGTGGGGATAAAAGAGAGAAAAAGAGAGAAGGAAAGAGAGAAGAAAAGAGAGAAAAATAGAGGAAAAGAGAGGAGAAAAAAGAGAGGAAAAGAGAGGAGATAAGAGAAAAAGAGAGACGAAAAGAGATGAAAAGAGAGGATAAAAGAGAGAAGGAAAAAGAGAGAAAAAGCTAGGATAAAAGAGAGAAGGAAATAGAGGAGAAAAGAGAGGAGAAAAGGAGAGGAGATAAGAGAGAAACAGAGAGGAGAAAAGAGAGAAAAAGAGACGAAAAGAGAGGATGAAAGAGAGAAAAAGTGAGGATAAAAAGAGAGAAGGATAGAGAGGAGAAAAGAGAGGAGACAAAAGAGACAAAAAGAGAGGAGACAAAAGAGACAAAAAGAGAGGAGGTAAGGTTATGTTTGAAGGGCGTTTTTTGGATTTTGTTTTGCATGTACTTTCCTTATGAATATTTTTTGTTGACTTTGAGATTTTTAGTATCATAGTTGAAGGTCAATGAAGCTATGTGGGCTTACAACATCACTCATAAAATGTCTACAGGTCACACTCCTTTTGAGTTGGTGTATGGTACTAAGGCAGTTTTACCCCTAGAGATAGAGATTCCGAGATTGGCACAAGAACAGAGGATGATAGAAGATGAACATATAGAGGCCAGGTTGGTACAACTTGAGAAGTTAGATGAAACCCGACGCCTTGCACTACATCAAATAGAGATCCAAAAGAATTGACAAAAGGCCCACTTGGATGCTAAAATTCGCAAGGGATGGGAAAGACACTTTGCTGAGGGGGATGTTGTGCTATGCTTTGATAACAGATTGGACCACTAAATGGATAAGAAGTTCCTGCCACTGTGGACTGGTCCATACAAAGTCATCAAGGAACGTAGCAATGGGTCTGTACAAGTTCAGGAGCTGCATGAGCCATATGGCAAGAAGGTGATCAACAAGCGTTACCTCAAGCCCTTCTTTGTGTGTGATGGTCCCAGGCCAAGCGTGAGATCCATTCCATGTACAAGGATGCGATGGTTACTGCAGGCGACAAGTACGTGATATACTAGCATTTATATAGGATTTGGAAGAATGAATTCAACAACGTGAAGATACCAAAGCTTTGTCGCTTTGGGGTGTGTGCCACATGCGCGGACTTGAAGGCCTTTCGTAATAGAAGTCAAGGACAAGAGAGAGGTGTGTGTAATGATGCCGTGAATTTTTCTTCTTTTTGACAAAAATTGTTTGCTTGCAACATCTAATCATTTCCTATGTTTGCAGAAGAAGCAATCGTAGAGTTGCAAATGCATCGAGAAATGCAAGCTTTAGAAAGGAAGAAGTTAGCGAAGCATCGCAAGAAGAGCTACCAACATCCTGATAAGTACATAACCATCATAATTGATGGGATGGATCAAAAGAAGACCAATCTTCCACACTTCAAACGAGTGCCCAAGGATTTGAAAGAGGAGAACTTCATCACATATCACTTGGTTGGATGCATGATCTACCCAAGGTTTATCTGATGACACCAAATGTAAGAAATGATCCTAATCTCACAGTTTTCATTCTTAATGATGCATTGAGGAATCTTACACAACCTCTTCCAAAAGTGTTGTATGTCCAACTTGATAACACATCGAGAGAGAATAAGAATCAAGTTGTGTTGGCATAGCTTTGCATGCTTGTGGAGAAAGGCATATTTCTAAAAGTGAAATTAGGATTCCTTATGGTGGATCACACGCACAACCATATTGATCAGATGCTGAGCCAGTTCTCAGTAAATCTGAGAAGGAAAGAAGCATGGGATGGGGATGCAATGATCTGCATTTTACAGGATGCATATGTGCCAAAACCGATAATTGCAAACATGGAAAAAAAAACAGATTTCAAACGCTTTGTGTTTGGTGACAATGAGCGAATTGATCGATGTATTGAGAAGCTCAACGCATCATCGACTTGGGTTCCAGTCAAAGGATTGAAGTTCTTGAAGTGTGTTCCAGAGCATGAGTTGTGTGTGGCACCCTTACAACCTTTACAATCAGTGAGGGAGGTGCAACTATCCATCGAGGGGAGAGATGTAAACCCTATAAGTTCAGTCAATGAGATTAGAGAAACGATCTAGCATGCTGCAATATATTTTGAAGATGTGGTATGGACATGGTGGAATCCATTCTTTACATCCCAAATACTTATCAATCACCAACTAAATGACCCCCAAGATGTATCAGATTTTAGTTGGCCACAATGCATTGAACAAGATTTGTAAATGTGCGTATGAATGCTTCTTCAAGTGCGCATTTACATGTACCTTCAAAGAAGAACTATCTTGTGGAGGAGAGAGAAATGTACCTTGGAGCAAGAAAGTCCAAAAATTGGTTGTCTTTTGTTTGCCGAAGCAGCATGCTTCGCAAACTTTTCCAAGAAACTGTAGCTTAGGAATCTCGATTGCCATATTCTGATTCCTGAGATCTATCAAGCTCTTGAAATTGACATGACCATATGTCTTGTGCCATTTTACAGATAGTGGCATCTATTGCAGTTGAGTTGACATGGCATGCAAATCTGGTACTGTAGCTAGCATTCTGTACAAGCGTCCTTCCTTGACACCTTTTCCTACTAGCTAAAATCTGTTGGATTTGTCTCTCATAGTGCATTCATCTCTGTCAAAGATGGCTCGGTAGTTGTGTTCTGTCATTTGTCCTACTGGTCACAAGAGGTTCTTGTTGAGTTTCAAAACATAGAGTACATCTTTCACCAATCCTTTTGTACCAGTGAAATTGTTCATAGGGATAATGCTTGTCCCTTGAACTGGATTTGGTGTATTATCTACTGTGAAGATGACATTCTTTTGACCTTCTAATGGTTTCAACTTTGTGAACCATTCCTGATGATTTGTCATGTGAGATGATGCACCCTGTCGATGTACCAAGGATCTTGATCTGCTTGGTCGACTTGATTTTAGCTGAAATCCTCTTTCGCATTGCAATCAGTGTCTAGGTACACTATCAATTTTTTGCATTTCCTCATTTGCAAGAAACATATTCCCATGTTTATTTGGAAAATGACTGTGACTAGAATGTCCACCATGATGATTTCCGCTGCCGTAGAATTTCCCTCAATTACTACTGAATTGGTCGCATTGGTCATACTACTTCTTGCGGTAATCTCTTTCATAGTGTCCAAACTTACGACAGAAGTTGTAGTGGATGTTTAACACGTTGGTGGATGCATTCCCTTGTCCTTGGAATCTTCCTCAATTGGAATGATTTCCTCTTTGCTGAGGATGATGCTGATGCTGATGACTTTGTTGTTGCTGATGATGACCACTTCTCTGGAATGATCTGATGCCTCTGCCTCTGCTTCTGTCTGAAGCTGTGAATGCCTGATCATTAGAATGACCTTTGCATGCATGAATGGCATGAGTCCTGCATTCTTCACCAAGTAAGACTTGGTAAAGTTCTTCCAATGTCGGAATTTGCTGTTGAAAGACAATACTCTAAACTAGATTCTCATATCCCTCTCCTAGTCCATTCAGAATGACTTGAACCATTTCTGCTGGATTCATGGTCTCTTCTACTGCTGCAAGTTGATTGTTGTAGTCTTTGATCTGGAGTATATAAGCATGACCAGTTTCACTACCGTTATTGTGGAAACTCTGGTTGATTTGGTTTCTCAATGTGAGAATCCTAGAAGTGCTCTTGGACTCGTAGAGAGCTGCAAACATATCCCATGCTTCTTTCGATGTCTTGATAGTGTTGAGCTGTCCTAGCATGATATCTTGCACATTTTGCTTGATCAAATGATATGCATATTTATCTTTCTTATCCCATTCTTCCTGTGCTCGGGCAATGGCAGGATCTACTATAGGTGCGAAAACTGTTTGTGTAGCTAGAGATCCCAATGTAGATCCCGTTGCTGGTGCTGTTACAACAAGTGGAGTAGAACTACTGCTGTGGCTAAACAATCCAATGGTCTAGGTGTAGATCCATCAAGATACTCCCATTTGTCTTGAAGTACAAGAATGGTCTCCATTTGGTATTTCCATGTGCCGTAATTGGAGTTGTCTAGTTTAGCAGATTCCTCCAAATTGAGGTTGCTAGATGTAGACATGGTGCAAGAAATGTACTCAAAGTGTCGTGTCTGAATCAACTACAAAACACTGACTGTGGCAAGTGAAATCTGAACTATCGGTGAAGATAGAACTGCAATATATAATCCAATCTAAATTACAAGGCTTGTGGCAAATGATGCCGGGAATGGCCAAGAGGCTTTACAAGATTGGAATAAAATGCACAATGCCGTGAAATAGCCAAATAGGCTTTACAATGATGGCATGTGTGTGTGGAACCAAGTCATGTGCTATCTGCCCACTGATCAATCGGCAATGCCTCTGAACACTCTGAAGTCTGCTCACTGAACGGATGAACGTCAGGTTTCAGGTAATGTGATGATGTGAAACCGTATGTGAGCATAGGGACTGACTCTGAAGAGAACTAGTCGGGAATTTTGGGCATGGCTTAGATTGGCAACTTGGAGAAATTCAAATTGTCTCCTCTATGGCAATCTAGGCTACTCTGATCTAGATCTATACCAACCATCGATCGATAAAAGAATAGCAAAATAATTTCTTTTCTTTGGTTCTTTTTATGTGCTAGTTCAGATGCATCGATGTAGAGGCTGATGTGCATGTAGGAAGTGGATTTGTTAGCGAGGCTCAAAAGTTAGTGATACTTGCGCCAAAATATGCGTGTTGATGGGCTTTTTGTGTGTGATTGGTATCTTTTTGTATCAGATAAAAAATGCTATGTAGATCATGGATAAGAGCACTCATGTGTAGGAGGCAGTAGCACTGATAGGCGCACATGTAGATAGCAGGGATAGGGTAGAAGATAGTAGCTAGAGAATATCATGACATTGGCCTCCTCTATTTTTTAGGATGCTTTTTGTATTGAACATTTATTTTGGAAATAACTATGCGGTTGTATGGAGAGCCCTGATTGCAGGAAATGATGACAAGAACTTTGCGACCAAATTGATGATTGGATGAGCCATCGGAGCTTGGATGAGGGCCTTGGATTTTGCACTGGCACATGAAAGGGCAGTGAAGGGAGTGGTCACTAAGGCGTTAAAGAAGGACCAGTGCTTTCCAAAAAGACTACAGGTAAGGACTACTTTGCATGGCCGCAACAAAAGGTAGAGGACCATCAAGAAAAGTGGAAAAGAGAGATAAAAGTGAAGCTCTCATTTGTGGAGATAAAAGGAGCCAATTGATGGCCAACGATTTGCATGGAAAAGGAAGGACGTGGGTTAATGGAACTACTGTGGCTGGATCTCTATAAGGACGGTGGACGGCCTTGGTTCAGATGATCTTCGTGCTCATCTCGTGAAGTAGAGGGCAGTTGATCAAGATTTATGAGCTTTGGGCTCATCTCATTTTCATGGTTGCAAAGGACGGGAGTCCGCGTGAATGCTTGCATTGTGGCAAGCTCTTCTCTATGGTTTAGAAGCCACTCTTGGAGTGGTCGTGGTAAGGTATCTGGGCACTGACATCCAGTGTGGCTACGGGAGGCTGGCCAATTCTTGTTTTGAGTTTTTGCTCATCGAAGGGAGGCTAAAAGCTTTGGCTTGCCATAGTGTAGCTCGTCAGCATAGGGAGCTACAGTTTGTGCTTCACAGGTTTTTGTTGCTCTAGTGAACATGGAAGATGGTCCGGTCTGCAGTTTGACATAGATGATCTCAAGGGTGACTGAATTCATTTCAGAAACCTTTGCTTGCTTGAGGATGGCCGGTTTCCAGTGTGGGAAGCTCTTGGCTCATTCTAGTAGTACGTAGTTGGCTGTCCTACGTTCTTGCAGCTTTGGTTGCTCACCTCTATTTTTGTGCATCAGTGGGGAAGGCAACCTATTCGAGATCGTGATCTTCTAGTTTTGTTTCAGTCAGCATTGTGCATGATTGCAGAGGTTCTGGGAAATCTTCTTAGTGTAGACTATGAAGAGAGTTGCGCCAACAGAAGGGCAGCTACCTATTGTATATTCACGGATTTTGGGCAAGCTCGTGGGTCCAGAGCTAGAGAAAATCTCGAATGTTCATGAGCAGCTGGTCGTGATTTGCCAAAGGAAGAAGTTCTAAAATGAGCTCTTGGTACGTGTGGCTGCAGGTAGTTTAATTCGTGAGCACGGATATATTGAGAAGGTCGTGGGAGTTTTTGGTTGCGCCATCAGCATGTGAGGATCTTGGGTTGTCCTAACAAGCTCGTGGGTGATTTGTAAAGTGTTTGGGTGCTCGCCATTAATCTGTGAAGGTGGCTAATCGTAAATTACAGCTCTCGCTCGTTCCAAAGGTTCTTGGTTGCTTGAGGGAGCTCGAGGATACTCACAGTAGCATGTTGGTATAGTAGCAGCCAAGTAGTTGATCCATTTGCTAGAAGTAGGAGTTCACTTGGAGCTACCCACCTCGTCTTAAAAGCTACGCCAGGGCTTTTGGGGTTCCTGGCCACTCATGGTATTTTCAGCGTGGATTTTTCCATAGAGCTTGTGACTGCAGATAGCTTTTCCGTGAAGCATAGAAGCGTTGTTGCAGGCAGTTCCATAAAGCTAACCGTCAAAACATGGGGCAGTGATAGTAGGTTGAGGTGTTTTGGTCTAAGAAGCAAGATTATCATGAGGCTGTGGTGAGTTGAGATGATTTCTTTTGCTGTGAGTGTTGTGATAAAACATATATGAGCCATAGGCTGTTGATGGGAAGCATTACTATGCCTCTACGATCAAAGACGATGGCATAAGTCCCTCTGTGGAGCAATACATGTGCATGGTTGACTCGAGCGTGGAGGATTGCTTGAAAAGGATTAAGAGGACAAGATCCTCATTGATGTTGTCGATGCGACTGTCGGTACCTTTCTCTAGGGAGGTTCTGGTGGCCGTGGGCTTGGTGACTAGTTTAGTTGCTTGCGGTTTTCATTTGGTCAATTGGCAAGGCTTTGGGAAGCATGTTGAGCTGGCTCTTTGGCAATAGTGACAAGTAACAATTGTGAAGAAAGGCTTTCTTTGGTTGACTCAAGAGTTCTAAGCTGTGGAAAAGGTGCAAAGAGGGATAAGGAACGTGCATTAAAAAGCAAGGTCCAAGGTTCGATCCGAGTTCCAAGGCATCCAGTCAGTCATTTTGGCAAGCAAGAGTCTATCTCATCCTACAAGGGGTTCTATCTACAAGTTCATGATTCCTGTATGCTTCAGTGATCTTTGCATTTTCAACAGTTATTGATAGTTATTGGTACATGGTATTTCTCGGTGTTTTCTGGTTGTGGTGTTTTGAGTTGATCATGGGATTGTGTTTCTTCTCGGTGTGTTTGCAAACGTGACTGTTCATCCAGCTATAAAGGCATTTCAGTGTAGCTCTGCCAGTCTCATCAGCGTGATGTGACAAGCGCGTAGAGCACAAAAAAGCGAGCGATTTTCCTTTTAGAGCACCCTCAAATTCTTTTTGGATCAAGAGATACGGCTTGATCTAAGTGGAGGGGCAAAAGAAGTGCAAATGTGCTCAATGATGAAGTGGTAGTCAGGGTCGCATGCAGTACTAGTGTGCGTGGAGAGACAGTGCCTAGGAAGCACTGTGTGATGATGTGTCAGTTGGGTGCACATGCAGTGATTGTGTGTGCTTGGCAAGAGGTCACTATGCTTGACAAGGGGTAGTGCCACATGGCGATGCTGAGGTGGCAGTGATGAGTCAGCTTTGACTGGTCATTATTTTCAACTCATCATCCACACCTTGGTAAGGGTGATGTTGCATTGACAGCTGGCAGATGATGTGGCAGCAACTGGACGCTGCTGACGTGGCACTGAGGATAAGGTCTACTGCTGGCGTGGCAGGATAGGGTGACACGTGTCATTCTCAGAACCACTCCTTGGTTGGTGACCCTGGCATAGGGTATCGATAGCCCACGTGGAGCAACCAGAATCTTAAAAGATTTTGGTGAAATTTGAAAGATTTCGTCCAACCGTGAAGCACGGTAAGGTTGCTGGAGGCGGCTTCCAGTTCGTGGTCATCGTGACTGCTGTGGAAGCATGTAGCTTCGTCGTCGTGCAGGACTAGAGTCCGTCGGTGGAGCAACTGCGTTACGTGCTTGGCCGTCGGCTGGTTGGAGCTAGCTCGTGGAGGAAGGCTAAGGTCAACACCACAGACCTCTCAACATGGCCGATCTTGCCAAGCTCAACAATGGAGCTATCGGAGCCGGTGGCGCGGCTGCATGCAGGCTGCACTGAATAGAGCCTCTCTGTGGAGGTCCGGTTGGACGTGGTACTATAGTCGTGGACGTCCATTGAAGGAGGCGACTCGATGCTTGTGATTGTTTGCGGAGCTGGAGCTGGCAGGAGCCGCTGTGAAGCCTTGTTTTATGAAGCTGCTCGTTAATGGAGTGGATGCGCCGTTGTAGGCGCAGGGAAGTTATTGTAGGTGCCGTTGTAGGCGCAAAAGTCGCTGTAGGAGTAGGGATTGCCTACTTCGGTTGGTGGCTCTACGAGCGGCTGTGGAGAGTCTCTCCTGCGGCTGCTACGTTCCTGTCGGTAGCTGAGAGTTGGCGGTAGCAATCGAGGTCACACCGCCGGGGTCCGCAGTGGACGGGCGTTGCAGTTGTTGGAGAAGTGCCTGCTGGAATTGGCTTTGGCAGGAAAGTGCTTGCTTTTGATGGAGCAGGAGCCGCTGGTGATGCAGGGCTACCAGGAGCATGTTGCTCGTGGGCGATTGGAGAGCATTAGAGTCGTTCAGAGCTCGTTTGTTGGAGAGGAGTCGTTTCGCTGTTGCAGGTGGTGCGTCGATGGACAATCCTTAGAGCTTTAGAGCTGCAACAAAGGTCGAAAATCTCGAAAGCCTCTCTCAAAGAAGCCATAGCCTTCCTTAAGACCTCATGAGATGAACCTCACAATGAATAATTCTCGAACTCTCTCTCACAGCAATAAGATCTCTCTCTGTCGTGGAATAAGCTCAAAAACTCTCTCTCTTTCTCTCCCTAAGAAGAAGAGATGAACTAAAACTCGAAGAGAATACCTCTCAAGGACTGAAAATTCTATCACATGAACGGAACTTTTCTTTCATCAACCGAATGAAAGGTTGGAAACACTCGATCACTCAATCTCTCAATTACTCAATCTCTCTCACGAAGGATGGCGCCTCAGCGAAAGGTAGAACCATGCTTCAATGCCATGAGAAAATATGAAGAGGGGAGAGGAGAAGAGTGGAGATGAGGAGAGAGGGCACAACTAGAGAGCACACCACAAATGAGTAAATGTACACTAGATTTAGTTGAAAATGTAGAATATATACAAACCCATTTAGGGTTAGGGTTAGGGCATCTAACCCTTTCCTTTATAGCACTCTATAAGTGTTAGTGCTATGCACATATAATCACAGGATGTTGAGAGTGATCTCTCAACAATACCTTGCTATTTCTGATATTAAAACACTAGAAAGCACTTGTCATATTGATATAAATATATTTAATAAGTAATTATATATGTATAATATTATTACATTGAGAGTGATTATGATGAATTTTTCTTAAATGAATTATATTTCAACACCTTTTTTAGGTAATAACAGGGGTACAAAGGATGTCTATGAATAAGAAAATTTATGTTATGTAAAATTGAATGAGTGACTATTTTGTATATTTCTATGATAAAGGGATCTAAATAAATAAAAGTGTAAAAACCATGTTTCCTAAAGAAATACAATTTTTTAAATCTCTTGAAAAACATGCTCGAATAAACCTACTCATAGATTTTTGCTCGTAAAATTAACGCATCCTTTAGATGAGAAGAGAACCTCACAGAATCCCTTGGGACCGTCAAAGATGACCCTCTACTAAATCATAGAGTATAAATAATAGAACTTGTTGAGTAAAGAAGAAAATTGTAGCTTGTTATGAAAGATTTCCACTTCTGCCAACACAAACCGCCACGTTTCAACTTGGGCCTTGACAACTTCCTCAACTGAAACAAGGGAAGCCTTAACATATTTGCCAACACGTATGTCTATGAAATCTGATTTCCTTGTGCAACTCGAGATGCAATAGACACCTTAGAATCTACCTTTGGTACATCTGAATCAAGGTATCTTGGAGGGGACAACTAGGATATGTTCTACCATATGCAACATCTATCAGGCACAAGTGCTTAGCATGACTGTTGAGCACTAGTGTTGGCTCTCCATCCTCAATGCTTTCAATATCATTGGGTGAAACATGCACCTCGACGACAAACCGCCCTGAGGTAGCTCTTTCTCCATTAGCTCTAGAACCTTGAATTGAGAGATAGAGACAAGCGAATTTGTGATGATTCAATAGACTCCAAGCCTCAACTGTGTCATAAAGAAGATGTTGTGCAATCAATCAAAGAACAAGATCAAAACCACTAGGATATTATGAATTTTTAAGAAGTGCAGAATTTTGATCACTCTTCAAAGCATAAAAAACTACACACGTGGCTTTTCTGATGATCACAACATTTGGGTTCTTTAGCAATTTTTCATTTTTTGGGTAAAAATTTGAGAGTTTGTAAATATTTCAAAAAAAAAGACTGCATAAGATCACTATGAAAGAATAGTATATAAAAAAAGGTCCAAATATTGAGCAAAAGATTATTATGAATTTTTAAAAAGTGCATAATTTTGATCATTCTTCAAAGCAAAAAAAATTACACACATGGCTTTTCTAGTATTCACATCATTTGAGTCCTTTAGCAAATTTCTAGCATAGTATACCTTAAATTTTTGTGTAATTATTTAACATAATTAGCAAGTATTCTCACAAGACATATAAAGTTATTATAAAGTTGGAATATGAGAAAATGAATTGTCGTACTGTAAAAGTCTAACTATTTTAACTAAGTGGTCGTGAGGTAGATAAGACTCAACTATTCTATCAAATTAGATAAGACCACTTGCAAGAGGCTCATGAGACTTGGAGTCTAACTATTTTGCATAATGGTTTGACTCCAAGTCTCATGCAAATCTCAAGAGGCTTCATGCAAATCTCGATAGGCTTTATGCAAATCTTGGGAGGGTTCATCTAAATATTGAGAGGCTTCATGCTAATTAGATCATGTGGATCGGATAGCATGCAAGTGCACACCACTCCAATCCCTAGGATTTAGACTAAGGTGAGCCTACATGCCAATCTGATCCTTGAGATCGGATTAGCCAGCAAGTGCACACTAATCCAATCCTAGGGATTGGATCTGCATGCTAATCCGATCCCTACAATGAGATTAGTAAGAGCCTGCATGGTAATCCGATCCCTAGGTTCAAATTTGCATGAGCGTGTGGACTACTGTGATCTCGGGGGATTGGATTAGCATGAGCATGTAGGATAATCCGATACCGAGGATTGGATTAGCTTGTAAGCTCATGCAAACTCAATCTTTGGGATTCGACGCAAGAGCCTACACACTTATCTGATCCCAAGGATTGGATTATCATGTGCTTGCATTTTAATCCAACCCTTTGGATCATATTAGATTGCAACTTACAAGATCGGATTGGGGTGAGCCTTAAAATGTGAGCCTTTAAATTAAATAAACAGAGGGGAAAAAAATAAACATTAATTAAACCTGAAAATTTTAAAATAGAAGAGTCATTTGTGATCAAAGTATACTAAATTTAACATATTATACTAAATCTCTTATCTATCTGCATATAAAAAAGATGTAAGCTTAAAAACCACACCTAGGTGCTTAAACTTGATTAGTCATTACATGTATCAAATGCAAGAGAAGTGCTTTTACAGGTAACAATATTTAAATTAATCATTTATAGATTTTTAAATTATAAAATGGGTCAATCAATAGCATAAGTAGATGCCTCATGTTTTGTCCATCGATTTGATATGCTACATGACCTACCTTCAATTTATAAAATACAAGTTATGGCTATTTGAACTTTGGTAGTGACGTATGACTTTTGTGGACCCATGCTATTGGTTGACTCATTTGCTAATTTAAAAATTTAGAAATTATTGATTTAAAGTTTTTTTTCCCATAAAAGAACATTTCTTGTATCATTTCTTTGTATGCAGATAGATAAAAGATTTATTATAATGTGCCAAAATTAAGCTCACTTCCTTGAGATTATCTTAAAACTACTAGTCTCCTTTTTGTTAAAGAATCACTTTTCAATGAAAATTTTCTTATCACTATAATTAGTAAATAATTTTTAAAATGTAAGTACTAAAATTCAATGCAATGGTAAATTGATAACTTTGTTAAGTTAGAAGTTACATTACTGTGTAAAGAATAATATATAAAAATTAAAAAATTTAAATATTTACTACCTCCGAATATATTCTATCATGAAAAATCATGTATAATTTTTAACTTACTATTATGGGTTTTTTTCCTCATTTATAAAAAACCTAAAATTTTAATTTTTCCAAAAAGACATTGTAAATTTTAGGATAGTTTAAAAATATTAGTAGAAATATGGGCTTTTTTAAGGGAATCTTCAAAGTGGGTAGGCTGCAATAGTTCTCACTTAATATGCAGCTGTATTCTCCCAAGAAACCCAAAAATAATCCCTAGTTGCCTTATCTACTTCAATCAAAATGAAAGCAGTGCAATTTGAGAAAACACGAACATAGCAGTGCAATCTTGTTTGCGCCAATCCAATGAAAGCCAAAAGATACCCATCGTTGTTTCAAGAAGCAACAAGATATGAATTTCTTATCTGCAAAAGGCCCTCAAGTGGCTATCGGTCAACTAGAAACGCTGGCAAACCTTGAATTGATGGACCCTGATTGACCCCCCTCCCCTCTCTCTCTCTCTCTCTCTCTCTCTCTCTCTCTCTCTCTCTTTCCAAAAGGTGTTACACGCATAAATGATGGCTAACAAGCTAGCTTCGAATTAAAAAGGGGGGCTAGAAGATGAAATGGTATTAGCATAAGCATGTATACATGTGTGCGTGAATATGCACATGTGTGTGTACACACAATTGCAAGTGTGAGTGCATGTCGATACATGTGTGTAGATGATGTGCATTTACCATAGCATGGATGTAGGCTCCCACACCCATGCCTTGCACATGCACACATGTCCTTGCACAAGTGCAAAATAGATGCATGTGTTTGTGTGCAAGTTTAAAGAATGCATCGGTTTGTGCATCTACGTGTATTACTTGTCTGTATTCTTAATGATTCAGAACAGCCCCTCATTCTCTTAATCCCCTCACATTTGATTAGTTCTTGAATCATTCTCTAAACCTATGCTTATACTTTCATTTGATACATTTGCTCTATTACCTCTAAAGCCCATTTTACTTGTGATGCCCTAATGAAAGAGATCTCTTGAGGAACATGCCAAAAGAACTATACATGTTCAAATGTTTGCTATGGGTACTTGGGGATCGGACCCTCAAAACCTCCCACACTCAGAGATGAGTAGTAATGGCTCTCACCTATTCTTTTGCTCGTCTACACTTCCCTTTTCAAAGACTTAGTTAAAAGGGTCATTATTTTTCAACGGAGATAATGGCTTTCACCTAATTCCTCCATTTTTTTGCTCATCTATACTTCCCATCTCAAAGACTTAATTAAAAACGCCTTTATTTTTCAATGGAGAAATGTAGCTGAAAAACTTGAGATAGCCCAACATAGCCCAATTAAGCTGAGTGTCAAATGCATAGGGGGAATGTCATTCTTTAGCAACTCATAATGGGAATAATTATAAAGGGTTTTAAATTCTTACCTTCTACCCTATATTTTTTACTTGGGGGACCTATTACTTAGAGAGGAGATGTCTCAAATATAAAGTTTAAGGGGGGACCTCTCTCCTTTACTCTTAGCACACCGCAAGGCAGATGCCTGGTTCAATGAAAACTGACAAATAAATAAAAATAGAATCATGTGGGTGTAGCTCCCAATACACACCGCCACTTACACGTTTTGCTTTTTGGGGGAGCATTCGATGCTCTCCTCGCCCTCTTTTTCATGGATTTTGGGCAGGGGTGCTTCTTTGCCCGTCCACACCATTGGAGCTGATCATCTCCAAGAGAGCCGTCTCTCCAATGCCAATCATCTCCAAGAAAGCCATTTCTCCAGCCGGAGCCAATCATCTCCAAGAGGGACGCCTATTTGGCAAAAATGTTTCCGCTGCCGCCAGTGTGAAAAGGGGAGGCGGACGGACATGCGCCAACCGTGGCACTCAAAGTGGGTGTAGCATGGGAGGCCACGTGGGGTGTGTAACCAGCCACGCACTCGGGGTGCAAGCGGTGAGCACCGAGCTGAGCTGCCTGACAGCGAAAGATCGGACTCGACCCAAACGAGTCCGCCAGAGCCTCTCCACGTGCACTGACTCGATTGGCCACCGGTGGCTGAATCCGGAGCACGTGCGGACACACCACCACCGCACGCGGGAATAGCTTCCTGCAGTTCAGAAGAATGGGAATTTCTTCATGCAATTCTTTTGCATGACTTGACATTGAAGGCCACTCTGATTGAGAAAACAGGAAAAATCGTCCTTTTGATGCAAGGTTGAATTGTTAGCTCGATGCGACATCGACTTTCTGTTGCACTGCAGCAATGAGGGCAATCGTGCAGCGCGTTTTGTCAGCGAAAGTCGTGGTCAGTAATGCTTTTCTTTGTGGGTTCATTGCTGTGGTTTTTACAAGGTCTTTGCATTCGCTGACGGTAGAAGGCGTTGTTTTTAATATTTGCAGGTCGACAATCAAACCATTTCACAAATTGGGCCAGGTTTGCTGGTGTTGGTCGGTCTTCTGGAGTCCGACACGGAGGCCGATGCTGAGTTTATGTACGCTAACAGAAAACATTTGCATTTTGTTCTTGAGCGTGCAGTCAAATCTTGAAACTTTGTGTTTGATAATTCTCAAGCACAGCCGGAATGTGAATCCTTTACAGCTGCAGGAAGGTACTAAATATGCGGCTATTTTTAAACGAACTGACTGGAAAAGCATGGGACCAAAGCGTAAGCTCATCTGCGAGTATCTAAAGGAGCTCACTCATTTGCATTGGTTCTTTCTTTCTTAGGAGCTTAAATATGCATTCTTACTATTCTCTAATTTTGCTTGTTGAGGCAGGTTATGCAAAGAAACTATGAAGTTTTACTAGGTATGATGCTTTTACACTGCATAATATTTTAAAATAATAATTGAGAAAGGGTCTGAGCATGTATAGGAGATGTTATTTGAGATCCTTCACATTTAGTGTTGCAACTTTGGATGTATTGTCTAAAGTGTTAGCTTTCGGCATTTTTGTGGAACCATACCATATTGTCTTTGAACTTGATAGCTATAATGTTCATTGCAGTGAGCCAATTCACCCTCTATGGAATCCTAAAAGGCAATAAACCAGATTTTCACGTTGCAATGCCACCTCAACTGGCCAAGCTTTTCTACGACTCACTAGTTGAAAGATTTCGGAAGGCGTACAGGGAAGACGCAATAAAAGGTGCACCAAATACGCCTTGTGTTATGTCTTTGTATGGAAGTCTATGCCCTCCTGTTTGGGTGGATACGACAAATGTCTTAAGATGTACGTCTGCATGGCTTCTTTCAGAGTTGATGTTTAAAAAATAAGCCCCCTGTTGGTGAAGTTTGTTGAATCTGAACTATGCATTATGGGAACAATCTGACCACGCTTGATATGGCAAATTGAGATTGTTTTTCAACATTAGAGCTGAAAATGTCAATTCTATAAAGAGAGGACAGCCACATTGGGTGGTACAGGCTTATTTATCTCAATGTTGGCTCCTTTTGGCCAGTGTCAGCAGTGTTTCACACACATGCAGAGACCACATCTGTCGGTGTGTAATGGTTTTGGTGCCATTATGACTTCATATCCACACCTAAACTCTTTTCATAAATCAAGAAATCCCGAAATCTTTTGAAACCCAAATGGCAGCTTGTGCTTGGATGCTGATGAGAACATAAACGTAGCTGTGCTTACCACGTTATTATTATTTTTTATTTTTCTCATTTACTCATAATTTTATCTAAAGTCGCTTACAAACTCCCTTCTTTCCTTTTTTCTTTCACTTATTCTATAGAAAATTTTAATTTGTAAGATCAGATATATTCTAGTCTTATGAAGGTATGTATAGTTTCAGACGATGGCCGCCTTGATGAGACTTGAGAAAAAATGGTGCTAATGCTTTATAAGCTGCCACCGAGACGCTTGTTACAATTTATAACCATGAGCTGAAAACAAATACCACCACATATCATTCATCACGTAGTCATAAAGATGGAAATAACTGAGAGAATGATTCATTACGTAGTCATAAAGATGGAAATAACTGAGAGAATGGAAGCTTACCTTGTCTCTCTATGGTTTTCATGATACTCCTTGCAAATTCTTCCCATGGTACCATGCAAATTGCTTCTTGGAAGGACTTTGTGCCATTTTTCATTGTGCCTATGTGAAACTGTGTGCAAAAGCAATGTAGACTTCCTTATTTGAGGGCAAGCACTGATACACCTCTAGTTGCAGCAATACTATCTCCTTATATAAATTTGGCAGCAAATTCCTTAAGTGAACCTTACCCTTTCCACTATGGGGTTGTGTGAATATAGCGACCCAAAATAATTTGGGAATATGTTTGTCATGAAGCTTCTCCACTTGCAACTCCATTGTCTCTCATGGAGTGACATGCTATTAGGTAGTATCATGATCAAAGGAAGATGATGGCTCGCTTTGGCTGGTTGGATTCACCTTGCTTTGTTCTAGTATCATATATATTCATACATATTGTATATAGATGTCAATAGAGCCAGCTATTGTCCACATGATAGCTTTCTTCAGCCGGTTGGATTCATCTTGATGACGACCTTCCCAACCAGATGTGTGATCACACAATCACTGATCTAGATCATCTTGGTTCATTAAATCATGATTGTTGTTATATGTTTTCCTGTTTCATCTTTTATAGCCTATCCTCCTTCGATAGGGTTTCTTGGAACAATTATGGCTTACCTACATTTTGCATGCACCTCGATCACTTGTATGAGCTGTGCTATTGCTTGTAGGGTCACACGGGGGCGGAACGAGGATCTTGCCAGAGCCGAAGCATCTTGCATATTTCTTACGCTGAATCTAGAGGGGAGTTACAATGCTTCCATAACAGAACGACAATAAAAGATGTAGTCCGTGTAGGCACTCTTGGTGTTATCCCTGGAATCTGTGTCAAAGGCGGAAAACCCAGCCAAAAGAGCTGGCTGAAACCGAAGTCTTCATGCTTTCTTCGTCCTCCTATCACAAAGACACTTCACAATTAATTCCCCCGTTAGAAGAGTTATGAACTTAAGCGCACAATCAAAACCTAGTGCAAAACACTGTGAAATCTTCCTGTAATCTAATAAGAATTGCTCCAACAGTGACAGCAATGAATTTCACCTAGAAAGATGCGGGATGGTGTCGTCAACTTAGAAATAAAGATCCGTGTCCAGGAAGTGAAACGTCAACCAGAAGGAGGTATCTGTTGAATTGCCATGCCAGAGAATTTCTGGATGTGATCAAAACACAGAAACAAGACCTTGGATCAAATCGCAATTGATCTAGGGCTGTTTCTAACAAATCGCTATTTACTGGGTGCTGTTATTGTGGATTTCCTGGGTGAAGCAAGGGCTACAGACATGACAACCCAACTTTTACTTTTCCTGGTGTAAAAGACCAAAGATTGGAAATCTGCAATCAAATAAGCTAGATGAAACCGTAATTGCTCTGGAGCAAGATTTCAGCTTGCAGGCCATGTCCAGGAGATCTGCCTCCAATTCGTGGTGATACTTATTTCCAAAACAGCAGCAATTGGCCGAAAATTTAATCACAGTTTTGCCTCGAGGTGTCTAGGGTAGAGCTCGGAGGGCTGCAGAAGGCTAGAGCTTAAAGCGATTTTACTATTTTAGGGTGCAGCAGCTTGAAAAACAAGGGAGCAGCCAAGACCTCAACAACAAGTATGCAAGAATGAGGTGGGAAAAGCAACTGGCAATTCATGGCTGGTTCTAATCCAAACAACTGATGACAAGATGTAAAAAGCAGTTAAAAATTGAATTAGACTTACAGATTAGTTAGAATATAGATATATTCATTCAAGCAGATATTCCTAACCTGAATAGTAGGGATTAGCTTTGATAATTTAATTAAATAGATTGTAATTTCCCCCTTTTTTTGGCCCCCATGCTTCTCTACCCATGACCCCTCTACCCATGACCAGGCCTAGAACATTTTATTGTACCCTAGCTTGCTAAGGCCATAACTTGAGCTAGACTTGTCAGAATCTGCCCAAACTGAAACCAATGGTTACGGCTTGTAGTGTACTATCTAATGTGTAGGTGAGTGATCAGGGTATAGATAGTTTTACTCGAAGATTATGGGTTTGGGAGATTACATTCTACTCACAGGTTTAACCTATGTAATGTCATTCTATCCTTGTAAGACTCAACATTATTGCCTAGATGCACCCACGCCTCATCCCCAAGGCCCGTATGAAAGCAACCAGGAGCTGAAGGGTATAAAATGCCTTTGTGTTTGGTACGGAACCCTGATGGATGTGCAGAGCATCCCAATCTTGTGAGGCATACTGGCACGTGGAAAGTAATCATCAAGTCATAAGGACTTGGACAACCATATGGTTGTGAAGTAACTCCATATATTGAAGTCCACCCCATGCACTAGGTCCTATCATCCTGTCGCTAGCTGTACACATAGGATGTGTTAGCTGTGGCGATTGTTCTGCAGAAAGTTGCCACTACCATGTTAAGATGGTAAGTCTCATGGTCGTAAAAACCATGGATGAGTGATATCACTTTACTGATAAAGACCAATTGTAGAAGATGTCCAGCTGGAACTGTAAGCCTTGTAAGAAAGAACTAACAAAAAACACTCAAATGTGTGATCTGTAAGTATGTGCACAAGAGAGAAAGAAACATCAACTGAAAAATAGAAAGTGTAGTGTCCATGGAAAAATGTGTAGGTGTGTTACATCCCCTTCATCGCTATGGCAGTTTCCTCAACTGGAACTACTAAGTTTGACTGCTTCCTCGTAAAGTTGACACAAAATGAAGTAATCATAAAGAAACTGTCAGTACCCACTTTGCATTGGTAGTAGGGTAGGTCTGAAATTTCAGAAGATATTTGTGCTCAAACTGTCCTCTTGACGTACGCTTATCTTGATAAAAAAGGATTTGTTCTCATATAACGACCTCATCCTCATCAACAACTTCTGGCTGAACCTCATCAACAATAGATGTGGGTGTAGGCCCCTCATACTGCTTTAGCAAACTAACGTGAAAAGCATTAAGAGTCTTCCAAGGGGAGGAAGACGCAAATGAAAAGAAACATCATTGAGCCTGTGTTGAATCTGAAAAGGACCGTAATAGCGTAAAAGCAAGCTATACATAAATGATACAGTTACCCCTCTTTAGTTTCAGCCTTGCTTTGTTGAATCTCAACAAAACCAAATGACCTTCTTTACACTGATCTTCCTCATCCTCTAGCGTTCTCGTGATTGGAGAATATGCTGTATCACATAATCCTAAGCTGATTTATGATTTTCAATGTGCTGATCATCAGCAAATAATGCGTCTTTGGTACACATAACTGGCAAAGGCAAAGGCTTATTGTAGATAATTTCTGAAGGTGCTTTACTTGTAGTTGAATGGACTGTATTGTTGTAAACAATCTCAACCATCGGCAAGTACTTCTCTGATAATTGTGGATGATCATGAACATAGCTTCTTAGGAGTTCTAATAACACTTTATTATGCTGCCTCACTTTGTCTATTAATCTTAGGTTGAAAAGAATAAGAAAACTCTAGCTTTGTCCCCGAGTTCTCAAATAATGCTTGCCAAAGTTACGGGTAAACTTACTATCTCTATCAAATATTATGGTCTTGGGAACTCCATGATTTATAAAATATGTTCAATAAATAAAGACGCAGCTTCTGTTGGTTTTAGAGTTTTCTTACATGTGAAGTGAGCTTGCTTTCTGAACCTGTCAATAACTCTCCATGTCATGCCATGTCCCTGCAGAGGTCGCAGAAAACTTGTGACGACTGTCCTCCCAAGGCGCCTCTGGAACTGGCAATGGTCATAGTACCCCTGTGGGTTTGCCTGATCATACTTAGACTTGAGTTGAGCCAATGTAGGAGACATACCTCTATGACCAGCAAAGGATGGATCATGGCATTCCCCGTTTGCTTCTCCCTCATGTTCTTGGTAACACAGATATGATTTTTATCCAAAGATATCCATCACACAAATAATAATCTTTATGCCCATTTGCTTCACTCAAATCTGTCCATACATGATAGAAGTCTGGATCTTCCTTGGGTGCATCTTTCACGGCATCCAATTTTTCATGATGAGCTTCTGTGATGGCATGAATTTGTGGCCTTTGAGGTAAAGCATGCGCTACAACTCTTTCCTAAGAGTATGCTGAATCTGAAAATTAAATGCAGCATGAAAATTTGCCCATCTCATGTGTCTCTCTCTTACCAATGGCCGTGTAAGAAAGTAACACACACTTTGATGGTGGTTAGTTTGAATGAGGAAATCAACTCCCTAAAGGTAATGCTTCCAAACTCGAAGTGCATGTATCACAAGAAGTAATTCTTTTTCATACACATCATAATTGAGCTCAGCATCCTTCAACCACATATGCTACCGCATAACCTTCTTGTTGCAAGAGATTTGCTCCAATGCACCCTCCGCTAGGATGTGTGTGAACCACAACAATGTGGCTTCGCTAAGATTGGGGCAAAAGGAAGAACTTCTTCAGCTCTTCAAAAGGAACCTTCTATCTTTCTTTCTAAACAAAAGCTCTAGTCTTTCGTGTCAAATCATGCAAAGGTGAAGCTTTATCGCCAAAATGATGGATGATACTCCTGTAAAATGACACAATCCTAGGAAGGATCTGATTTCATGTACGCTTTTAATCAAGCCATAAGTAAAACCTTCAGCTTCCCTGGATCCATTTTAATTTCTTCTTGAGCCACTATATATCCAAGAAACCGTAACATAGAGAGAAAAAACTCACTCTTCTTAGCATTTGTGAATAACTAATTCTCTTTTAGGAGATCTTTAAATGCCTTCTATGCTCCTCTTCATCCTTGCTCAAACGCCTTCTATGCCTCTCTTCATCCTTTGCTGAAAACAATGTATCATCAAGGAATGTCCCCACAAAAGATCTATGTTTCTGAAAAAATCCGGCTCATCAGCCGATTAAAGATAGCTAGACATTACTTAAACCAAAAGGTACTACCGGATATTCATATAAACCCTGTAGTCGAGCTATTGTCATTTACTTCCTTTTCTGACTCCCTTACATAAATCAAATAAAGACAAACAACATCATAAAAACTTTTGGTACCTAGACATGGCTCACCATAGGAATAACATTTCCTGTTACTCCAGCTGTAATATCACGTCCATGAAGTCGAAGTGTCTCGGTCTTTTCTTGATGATCATAGGTTGGTTGTGTCTGATAATGCCATGGCTGTCCCAAAATGGCATCCACATCAGCCAATGGACCTGCCAGAAAATCCAAATGATCCAAGTATAATGAACTCTCAGCTTGCTCCCAATTGGAACAAGTGAAGAAATTGACATATCTTTGTAAGCTCGGGTACTCCAGGAGCTCAAAATAGAATGGCAGATGTTTTGTCTTGCAGACCCTAGGTGAACTAATGTAACTATTGGCTATCATAGGGATCTTGAAGACATGAGAGAGAAATATGCCAATGATGCAGATTTAGATGATATTTTTCAGCAAATGCAAGAGGACCAGTCCACTAGTCACTATTCCCTGAAAGATGGGTATCTAATGAAAGATGATTGCCTATGCATCACCCAAGAGACGAGGAAAAAGATTTTGGAGGAATACCATGCACCTTCATATGCTGGGCAGAGGAATTACAGCTACGACTCAAGCATTAGAGAGGTATTTCTATTGGCTAGCGATGCAAAGAGACATACATCAATTTCTATTGGCTAGCGATGCAAAGAGATTGCCTCACCTGTCAGAAGGTCAAATATGACAGACAGAGGGCACCTGGCACCATGAGAAAGTATCGCAATGGACTTCATTTTTTATTTGCCAAGATCAAAGTCAGGGAATGATGGGATTTGGACTATCATTGATAGATTTAGCAAGCAAGCTCATTTCATTCCAGTATGCAAAACTATAAAGGCAGATCATATGGCTAAGATTTTCATGGCACAGATCTTTAAGCACCATGGCATGCCTAAGTCCATTTTCAGTGACCGAGATCCTAGAATGACCAACTCTATTCTGAGAGCCCTTTTTTATAATATGGTGACGAATTTGAACTTTTCTTCTTCTTTCCATTCCCAAACAGATGGTCAAAGTGAATAGCAAATTCTACAGTGTTGGATTTATTGAAATGCTACGTGGCTAACCAATGTTCAGACTGAGAAAAGTACCTACCACTGGTGGAGTTTGCATATAACAAAATAGTTCACATCTCCACAGGGAAAGCCCCTTTTTGAGGTCATCTATGGGAAGGTGATTTCGCCACCTATCTTGAGGACCGAAGATGAAATATTTGCAGCTGATCAGTTTGTTAGAGACCTCCAAACAACTTTCAGCAAGGTCCAGACAGCAATAGAAAGGTCTCAAAAAAAGCATAAGAAGGCTACAGATAAGCATTGGAGACAGTTAGATCTCAAGCGAGGGGATTGGGTGCTTTTGAAGTTCGAGAAAGATAGGCTCCACAAGTTTAAGGGCAAAGAAAAAACGTATGCAAAGTTATCTCCTAGGTACTATGGCCCTTTCAGGGCTACAAATGAGATTAATAAGGTTGCATACAGATTGGGAGAATTGGAGGATTCGCAATGCCTTTCATGTGAGTCTTCTGAAGAAATATCAGGGACTGGAGCCTACAGAGCTAGTAACAGAGGATCCACCGAAAGTGAGTCGGAGGAGGTCCTTTAGCTAGAACAAATTGTGTACGCAAAGGGCCCCCAGGGCAAGGAATTTTACCTTGTAAAATTAAAAAACTATTCGGCATTGGATGCCAAGTGGATGGATGAAGACATGTTATCTAATCATCCACAGCTTTTGGAAATTTACAAGGAAGCTTTTCAGCTGAGGTCAACTGAATAGAAGCCGAGGGGATGTCACGAAGTTGTAAATACTCAAAGTCAAAGTTTCAGTTGACCATTTATTTGGTCATATTTAACGAGTCTTTCATTTATTTAATTATGTTCAAAAAGTTATCTTTCAAAGTATTGACTTCGGTCAAAGATACTTAATCCTGGTTAAGTGTACTTAACCACGATTAGGAAGACTTGGCTTACGCCAAGAGGGTTAACTGCGGTTAACCAAAGAATCTCTGACTACGGTTAGAAAGAGTTGAGTTCGGTCAACGAGACTTGGCTTCGGAGAGGCAAGCTGGAAGACAAAGCAAGGAAATGCATTTTTCTTGGTTATATAGTGAAAGTAAGGGTTACCGTCTCTCTAGAATTCTTTCACTCCAAGTCAATAGAAACGTGGTTTTTACAGAAAACTCAGATCAGTTCATGATTGAATTTGAAAGATAGCTACCTACAGGTTCACAAGAAGTGTTTGAAGGATTGCTCCCACTGTCAATTGATAATAGATTAAAACAACCAGCAGCAGATCACTGTTTGCAGCCTGCACAGAAAAATTTGTATCAGTATTTGCAGCCTGCACAACAAACGTTGGATGCTTCAGATCAAGGTCATGAACAGCCTATTGCATAGGATGAGGTGGAAGAAATTGTCGGAGAAGAGAGAACTGCTGTACAATTTATACCAACTTTGCAGGATAGTAAGCTGTCAGATCCTCTCTCTAATAGAACAAAGGCTGGTCCTGTTGGGGTTCAACTTCTCCTGATGTCATGGCGCCCTTGGTGGGCCAGGAGAGGTGGCCCTGTAGGCAGCTTTGTGGGGCATCATATTCGACTGCCAGGTTGGTTTGGCAGGCTCCAGCAGAGGCATGGTTTGCTGAGGTGGTCCAACCTGCTGGTTGGCCACTTGGCAGCCTCTAGATGGCTGTGTGGCAACCTCTCATGTGGTGGGTGTCAGGGCAGAGGGGGTTGGCCTCCTAGGAGGTGCAGTAGGGCTGAGTGCCAGCCCTTCATAGAGCGCAAAGGGGGGTCGGTCCCCTAGTAGTTGAATCGGCCAGTGAGAACAGCTGATAGGGCAGTGAGTCGGCCCTATATGCAGACCAACTAGGGAGGAGCATGGGCTATATTTAGGCCCCCCTTCCCCCCTTGTTTTTCATCTCATTCTTGGTGCAGTTCTCCCATTGTTTAGCAGAGGTTTTCCCTAGCAAGCTGTGGTGTTTTGGCCAGAGATCACTTGCAGTTCTCTTGTTTCTTTCTCTCCCTCTCAGTGTGGTGTGTGAAGTTGTGAGATCCGATCCCCTTGCATCCAATCTTGGCATCGTGGAGCAGAAGGAGGCCGAGTCCATGTTTCAGCTCTAGGACTATGTCAATGCAAGGGTAAGGTCATTTATTTTCCTTAACTGTACTCCTCAGGTGATTAATCATGTGAAGCACATGACGGTGGCCAAGAGTATATGGGAGCACTTGGCATCCCTATATAGTCAAACCTCTCCCATGAAGAGGGTTTCCCTTGAAGTCCAAATCCAATTGTTGGATCCCAAGAAGTTTTCATCGATGCGGGAGCACATCAAGTTACAGAACTTCAGCAGGAGATCCTCCAGGCTGGGAAGAAGATAACGTCCGAGGACGTGGCCATAAATCTCTTATCCCAGTTATCCTCTCAGTATGGGGCTTTCTATTTGTCCTTGATATCAAGTGGAAGGATGAATGCGTTGACTTGGGAGGAACTAGTCCCGATGGTGCCCGACCAGGAGTAGAGATTTGTAGATCGTACCTATGAGAGTCAGCCCGAGGCTTTGGCAGCTGAGCAAAAAGGATGGAAGCAGCTGACAGCTGAAGAACGTGAAGCACTCAAGGCATCACGTACTTGTAACCGATGGAGCAAGAAAGGTCATTATTGGCGGCAGTGTCCTGAAAGGAATGGTGAAGGGACCAGTAACCAGCTGGACAGTGTTACCACCGCTACAACATATACTCCAGCCTCTAGTAGCATGAGGCAGGATGCAGTGCCTACAGACTTTCTGAATCTAGATGGAGGATTGCATGGTTGTTTGTGGCAGCCATTTTTGCCAGATAGGTGCAATAGAAAGGGAGTCTTTCACCGAGGCAAGCTTTCACTCAGGACCTCGAGCCATGAGTTGTTCCTACTAACTCAGGTGGCAATATGTTACAAGTCTGTATTTTGTTTGGAAGTTATGACATGGCTGATCCAGAGGCGGTCTCCTAGTGTTCTGCTGCAGCCATTGTCTGATGTGCTGCTGGAGATCCGGAATGTTCAGCAAATTGCCAGTCCGGGAATCCAGACACAATTGATTGATCCTTGTGAGCTATTATATGCCCATTGTCAGTGGAGCACTGAAGCTCATCGATTTGGTGATAGTGTACCAGTTTGGACTTAAGAGGGGGCTTCAAAGGGTGCTATCTAGCTCTGAGATACAGGTGTCCATGCAGGGAAGCAGACCTTGCACCAGGGGCAGTATCAGTTGGATTATTGTTCTAGTACCTTCTGTTGGAGTGATGTACAACTACCAGCAGTTGGATTGTTGTACAAGATGACAGATTGTACCAGTATTGGACCAGAGGAGTGTATCTAGCAGTTGTGGCCTAGGAGCAACAATACCAGGTTTTCAGTGATTGTGCTGACACGGTTCATGCCAAGAGGGTGCTTCTTCGATAGTACCTCTGTGGCGCTCTTCAACGATGGAGTATCATACGATGGATTCCTCCAGTTGTTCCAACGGCACACCCAGCTCCCTGGCGTTTGTGTTCCATCCAGGAGCTGAGAGGGGGGTTGGAGGTCAACGTCTTCTGATGTCACCTTAGTGAGAGAGAGCCAATGCTTGTGGGTGGCTCAGATCCAGCCTTGTACGGTCCTATGGAGGGGGCTCTTTGGCCCGTATGTATGCCACGGTGGCTTGCTATGGAGGCGCTCTTGATGGGCCAAGAGAGTTGGCTCTGTAGGTAGCTCTGTGGGGCATCATATCCAACTGCCAGGCCGGTATGGCAGGCCCCATGAGAGAGTGGTTTGCGAGGTGGTCTGACTTGCTGGTCGGCCACTTGGCAGCCTCTCATGTGGCCGGTCCCAAGGCAGAGGGGGTCGGCCCCCTAGGAGGTGCAGTAGGGCTGAGTGCCAGCCCTTTATTGAGGGCAGAGGGGGTCGGTCCCCTAGCAGGGGATTCGGCCTATGAGAGCAGCTGAGTTGGCTCTCATAAGGCAGTGAGTCGGCCCTATATGTAGACCGACTAGGGGGGAGCAGGGGCTATATATAGGCCCTCCTCCTCCCCTTGTTTTTCATCTCATTCTTGGGGCAGTTCTCCCATTGTTTAGCAGAGGTTTTCCTCAGCAGGTTGTAGGGTTTTGGCCAGAGATCACTTGCAATTCTCTTGTTTCTTTCTCTCTTTCTCAATGTGGTGTGTGTAAGGTTTGCTCTCTCTCTCTCTCTCTCTCTCTCTCTCTCTCTCTCTCTCTCTCCAAGCCCTCAATGCTGTCCACAGATGTAGACCACTCTGCAAGGCTAAGGATGAGGCTTGTGCTGTCCACGGGCATGCAGGGTTATCCCGTGAGTGAGAGACGTGAACGGAAAGATCAAGGACTGAGGTATGGAGCTGAGAAAACTGAGAGAAAGCTGAGATGTGGAGCTGAGAAAGAGAGCTGAAAGGAGCTGCTGTACACTACACAAGGAAACTGCAGAGAGCTGATCAAACAGAAGTCAAACCTCCCTCCGTTTGCTGCTCCAAACCCTGGCTAAAGTGCTATGTGGACACCTTCCAAAGGGGCTGATCTGAACTGCTAAGGATCTGCTGCTGTTACAAAACCTGCACAAAATTTTCTATGTAGATAGAGACCGAGTCGCTCCTTGAAATCCCTAGATGGTTCTAATTCCAAATCAGTTGGCTCACTTGCCACTTTGTCATAATTATACGAACTTAACTTTTGATGCTCTCTAGGAATCGGCATCAAAATTTATTAGCCACTTCTCGAGTTTGCCTACAATTATAGAAACTCAATCCACAGGTGAGTGCTTTATGAATTTAGACCAGCGAATCCAACTATAATTGGGATTCCTAAAAAAGCACCTCGTGCCACGATTATGTTATCCAAATGCGGGAGATGCTAGCATTGGCTAAAGCAAACATTTGCCAAGCCAAGGGCTAGGATAAAAACAGATTTCCAGAGAATTTGAGAAGTCTAAGCTATCACCCTGTTATTGTGGGTGGTGGTTAATTTAAAAAAGAATAGGCAAAGTAGCCTATACAAAGTAGCCTATAGATTGGAATTAGCATAGGGTTGCAAGGTGCATCCAATGTTCATGATTCTTTTTTTCCCTTTTTTTGGCAACCTACTGATTCAGAGATTGGTGAGAAGGTTCAGTTCAAACCGGCAAGAATCATGGACTGGGGAGATTTATCCAGCCATTGGCCTGTCTAGGGATGATGCCTGGGTATATACAAGTTCCACATCCAGCCCTCAACCTGGGCATACAGTCAGCCAATGATGCTGACAAGGGTGGCCCATGTGGTTTCCCTAAATCTAGAACATACATTTGCTGCCGATGTGGCAGCCAGTTTGCTGCCCGCATGGCAGCTCCATTCTAGCCCTTTCTTTCACATACCATGCTGCATGTCAACCTCCCCCATGTCCTCCTCAAGTGGGAACGTACCCTTTGATTCCAACATCCCCTCTCACGAACCCACTATGGGCCAACACCCACTCGTCGATGCAGATGCTCCATCAGCTCCTTGAGAAGAGCTCTCTAGAACCACTTGAAGGCAGCTTGGATCTTTGGTCCTTGACTCCACAGCTCTTGCTCCTCCATCCTCCCTATTTACCATCAACAGGTTCATTACAAAGTCACGGTCTCTTCAACTCCGTAAATGTCAAGGCCATCTTCCATCTGACACACGACCATCCAGCTGTGCCCCCTGGAAACTGAGGACAACTTAGATCCTTCAAAGCACCTTACCTGGGGGTCTGTTACTACCCCAACATCAAACCTGCACCATCCATAACCTCGTCCTTGAAATCTTGTGGAGTGAGATCGCTGCCATGTGAGCATCTATCATTACTTAACATGTCCACAAATAAGATATCCTCTCAAGCCTTGATTCTGCAGATTAGGGATAGAGCCATGAACATTATTTCTGTTGACCTTTGGAAAGCATCTCTAATCAAGAGACTCCAGAATTGTTGGAAACACCATAATGACTAATGCTTGACTACTGTGAGATCATAATTTGTGATCTCTTACTTCCCTTTTTCGTTTCTTTTGTGGTAAAGTACAGCACATGTTGATGTTTTAGGGAATTTCTAGTTAACCTTGTCCTTGAAGTAGCCCTTTGATTTAAAGTTTTTCCTTCTGGTTTCTTTTTCTTGTTTTTGCCAAATTTCAAATCTATAATTATAGACATATAACTAGAAAGCTCAAAATTAAACCTACCAGAAGTGGCTTCAGGGCAGCCACGGAAACATGACCTGTAGCAGTAGCCAACTGTTAGCGATACAACAGTGGACCTTCCTCTGAAGAATTCTTGTTAGAGTTTTCTAAACTCTTCTCAACAACTATAGCTAGAAGTGTCTGGTTACTCCTATCTACCATGGTGCTTAACTCTTAGCCATCATTCCTGATAACAATTTTCTTGCAAGTATTAAGGTATGTGTTTTTTAGTTGTCACTAGAGGAAACTAGGGAGGGAGACCATGGTGTGGGTGTGTCTAGGTCGCATATTGTGTGCATGTGGTGAAGAGAGAGAGAGAGAGAGAGAGAGAGAGAGAGAGAGAGAGTATGTAAGTAGGGTATTTTGCCTTTATGCAGATGGGATCTTTGGAGCCATGATGCAGGCAAGTCTTTTGAGGTTATTGTCTGGTATAGTTTGCTTATAATAATTCATATCAAGATTGCTTGCTTCCTTTCTCCATTTTGCTTTCCATGATTAGCTCAGTACTTGGACTATTAACAACTTTTCTGTGGTCTCAGGTTCACTTGGTAAATGATGGACCAGTAACAATGCAGCTTGATTCTAGAAAGTCTAATGCAAGTGAATGACGTAGGCTTAAATGCCTAACAATGCTATTTAGCAATTCCACTCAATCACAAAATTTCATCATCATATTTTGTGATTGGGTGATTTATGACGATGGCCATTTGTAAAAATGGGCAGGGGAATGCTATGCTTTAGGGCATATACCAATTTTAGGTCGTACATCAAATTAATCTCAAAATTGAAAAATGCTGTTCATAATTTGTCATAGGACTCTTACAAATTGTTACAAAATCTGACTTGTACTAAGAAGCAAATATGTATTTCAAGGTATTGAATTCAAAATCCTGTTTTCACCTGAGGTATTCTTCTATATTGGCTTCCATTTTTCTTGTTGATGCATTTATTTTATATGTTCTGTGAAGTACCTTTGATTGGTTTGCACCCAAAATTCTTAAGCTTCATAAGCGTTGAGAATGGCCTTTTTTGTAGGTTAGCCAAAAACTTGAATTGACGATAGTTATTGTGTCCTTGATGTCTTTGTCCTCCAGTGGGTTGTCTCCCCAAATAATAGGAAACTAGATAGAGTTCCTACCACAAAAAGTACGTCTTCCTGGAGAACCCTTTCTAGATCAAAAAGGGTCTTAGAGTCTCCAAGGCCCTACACATTCCTTTCCAACGTTCAAAGCCTTTGTCTACAAAGGGCTCCTTGCCAATAACAGCCACTCCTTTTGGAAGAACTCTCCAGTGTTGACACCTGATGGGTTTCACTTTGGAGATGTTGTGTCTTACTAGAATGCTCCACAATGAATCAAGGTTTTGGAAAGCCTTCAAGATCCACTGTCCCACGAATCTTGCAAAAGACAACTCGACATTCGGTATACCCAATTTTACCTTTTCTACCGTTCTTTGTCCTAGCTCCTCTTGCCATAAAAAGGTTTTGAAAAGAGCATCAATCTGAGAAAAAACTCTCTTCGATGGGTACTAGCAAGAGATGAAGTAAAATAAAGAAGGATAAAGAAAGCGATTGAGCACAAACTTTATCCTTGCTAGGGTGGATTGGATTTTTCCTTTTATCTTATTATAACCCACTCCCATCGACTTTTCCTTGTACTCTTGAAGCCCAGAGGGATGCCAAGAATTCTGAAAACCTCACCCTCTTTAAGTAGCTTGCACTCTTGTTCTTCTAGAAAGGCTGGAGGAGGTTGACTTTTTGTTCCATAGATGCCCGTTTTACTATGGTTAATCCATCACAAGCAGAAAATCAAAACACCAGAATAATGCCCCAACTAACTGATGGTCATTATGAGGTTTGAGATTTGTGTCATCAACAAACTGCTTTGACTAATAATTTGTTTCCCCCACTCAATCTGTATCCCTTTGATATCACACCCTCTTGGATTACCCATCCTAATGCACGTGCTACAATAGCATGATACCCATGTCTAATTGACCTTTTTAGCTAGACCTACACCAATATTCTCCAAAGTAAATTGAATGAATCCTCATCCTATTCTATCACAAATGTCTTGCCCCTACTCAGTAGCAAATTCTAGCCCTTCCCATAGAGTCAAGATTGCTTCTAATATGTGCCTTCCTCTTATGAATCCTTTTTGCTCCTTCTTGATCCAATCGTGCACCTTAAACGTTAGTCTTAAAGCGAATGCTTTAGCAAAGATCTTGTAACAAGTATTCAACATAGTGAGAGGTCTCCAGTTCTTTAAATCTTCATTTTGGCTATCCTTGGGAATGAGTTTAATCATGCTTGTGTTTATCCTTAGATCTATAAATCCTTGTTCTAAGGACTCCTGCCACAATAGCATAAGGTAAGGTCTTACCACTTTCCAAAAGGTTGAATATTAGGGTTTTCCCTTTGGCCATCTAGTTCATTGCACCTTGAAGTTCCTCCAGTGTCAAATGTTTATCTAGGAACTGGGAGTCTAAATTGGACACTATCTTTGGTATGGCTTTGCCACACATTTCTCTTGCTCTCAATTTCTATGTTGATTTGAGTTTTGCATCTCCTAAAATCCATTGGAATTTATCTTCTACCACCTAAAAAATTTTGTATCCTTAGTGATCACCTTACCCTCAACTATTAGTTTATCAATGTTTTCCTGAGCATGTTTTTCCCTAAGTATCATGAATATTTCCTTATTGCCCCTATCCCCTCTGCCTACCCATCATTCCCTTGTGTAAATCTAAGCTTGTTGAGCTCCAATGAGAGCCGCTTTCCTCACATTTTCCTTGCACTCCCTAAACTTAAAATGACCTTCAGGTAAAGCATCCTTATCAAACTCCTAAATTTGATCCTCTAACTCCTTTCTTCACCAAGCATGAGCTGTATTATGCTCTCTTTCAAGAATATCCTAGTTATTTCAATTGCTCCAAGTCACTTCTCAGTGATTTTGGTTGTACCCCCAAAAACTAAAGGTCATATTTTGGTAAATTTTCCCTGAACATAAGGTAGCTAGAAGAAGAAGGGATTTTCTTTGAACCAATATTAGCAGTTTTTCCTTCTCCCCTATCCATAAGCTAGAAGAAGAAAGGGTAGGCTCGTGGTCAGAGAAGGGGAGAAAAGAAAGTGCAGAACATCTATAGAGCATAGACTCTTCTAAAATGGCTTTTGAATAATACCATATTGTCTATCGTTGTTGCATGTGATAGAACTTCAAATTCCCTAAACCAAAGATGGTTTGAAAACCAGCATCATCTAGCTGACCCGATGAAATGAGACTCTTGGTCAGCTTAGACACATGTCTCGCAGTTTTCAAAACAAATGCAAAGCCAGTTGCAAAAGAAAAGTTTATATCACCTGCTCTCACTATGTCACATGCATAGTTATTTCCAAGATGCACACAATCTATCTTTCCACTGTCATAAGTGGATAACCATTCCCTATGGGTGGAATGAAGCACCAGAATCCAAAATCCAATCCTGGGAATATGCATCATCTAAAGTGGTAAGCAACTCTTCACGTAGACTAGACATGAAGAGAATGTCATTATCACTATTATAAGTAACTGCATTGATCTCCTCAATCTTCACTTTTCCTTTTTCCTCCCTTGGACTCTCTTCCTTCTTATTTGCACCCCAATTTGCATTACCACGCATTCACTATTATAAGTGACTGCATTGATCTCCTCGATCTTCACTTTTCCTTTGTCCTCCCTTAGACTCTCTTCCTTCTTATTTGCACCCCAATTTGCATTCTTTTTATTATCCTTTTGCTCTCTTTTCAGCTTGTAGCAAATCTTTTTCATGTGGCCCTTCTTGCCACAATGGTAACACTCAATGCTTTGTGCCCTGGATTTGCTATGAGAGTTCTCTCTTTCTTGGGACTTCCCCCTGAGTTGTGATCTGCCTCTTTGCACATTTAAGATTACATCCTACTTATTGCCTTCCATAGACTTCCGTCTAATCTCCTCCACCAACAAGCTACTGAAACATCATCAAACTTTAGTACTCCACTAGGTGTGGAGTTACTAGTGGATAGTTGTAAGAAGATACCCCATGAGGATGGCAATGACCACAAGAGGAATATTGCCTTAGTCGCCACATCAAAATTCAGCTTCTGAGCCTCAAGCTGGCTGAAAATAATATTGAATTCATTCAAGTGAAAGCAATGGATACACCTCCTTCATCTGTAGCTCAAACAACCTCTTTATGAGGTAACTTTATTAGGGGCAGTTTCCTTCTCATAAGTGGCACATAATTTCTTCCACGAATCACCCATAGTCTTCTCATTTATGATTGTGAAATAAACTGACTCTGCAAGATGAAGTCTAACAGTAGACTTTGATAATGCATCAAACTCCTTCCAATCATCCTCAGATATAGCTTCTGTAGGCTTAGCTACAATCCCTTCTAAGGGTTTAATCTGCTTCTTTTGAATAAGCACATCCCTTATCTATTTCTTCCACAGAGAAATGTTTGTCCCATCAAACCTTTTAATGTTGAAAAAGTCATTTTTGAACATGAAAGAAGTACCAGGTGCACCCAAATGTGTATGCCACGATAGAGTACAATATCACCAAAAATCAAAGCTCAAAGCATCAAAATGTAACTAACTCATGTGCATATACTATGCATCCATATGAGCAAATTTGGCCCAAAAGAAAATACCAATTGCAATGGCAATCCAAAAGCCAAATGCCTCATGCATAAACACCATCCATGGGCATATACATCAACAATATCACATCCAAGAGAGCATAACACTATCAGTGCATCAACTGTAATGTGTCAAAGCTGTCCCTCAGCATAAAATAGCATCCATGTGCAAAGTGTCCATCAAAATAGCATCCCACAAGGCAATCTCATCCTATAGACACATTTAACAAGGACCGCAATGCATCCAAATGTCCTATAAAGCATCCACTGGGACCCAATGCAAACCATAAATAAGCACACATGGCTCAAACTACAGCCAGAGTGATCTGCATAATCAAAATCATGGTCTTAAAGCAATGAGCGATGCTGTAAAATAAATCATGAGATGCCTCAAAACATGAACATTACTACATTTCCAGACTCACTAATGCAATCTGCACTCTTCTCCTTTTAGCTGCAACTCCAAAATCTTATCCGATGAGGGATTGAAAGCTAGTCAACCCTTGTTGTCTTAAAATTGTACTTCTGAATGATTGTCTGATGATAGAGAGAATAAATAAGATGATTTAACATCTTAGAGAGACATAACTTCTCCAAATCTCCATGGGATTGTGCAAGAACTGACATGTAGGGGATTTTGGGCCTCCAAAATGCAATAGAACAGACGGTTTTGAGTTGTGGTCTTAATCTCATTGGGTCCAATACATGGACAAAAATTTGTTTAAGCAAACATATCTATTTGTAAACACCACAAGGATGCAAATGATGAGAAACATAGAGGTTTTAGGACCTCTTGAGTCCACTAGAACTGGCAAATCTATGAATGGTTACTTCAAACTCAAGTTCTAATAAATTTGGACTTGTTGTCTCAAAACAGAGACCTCTAAACATTATAAAATGCAAGTTATAACTATTTGGGTGCATAGAGCTTGATGTTCTCTTGGATCCGAGCACTAGAACTCCCAAATCTGATATCGAATGCAAAACTTATGGCAAAAATGTTGAGGGTTGTCAAGCTGCCATTTTTGTGCGACTTCTATAGAGAAGCTTCTTCACCTCAAAGACAGCTCACAGATTCAAGAATGGCTCTCCCTCTTATGGATAAGAGGGGATTTAAATACTAGAAAAGCTTTTTCAAATGGCCGATCGAAGCTCAATCTTTGTCGTGTGGCTATGGCAGCCCCGTACACATCAAGAAGCATTCGACCTGAGGCTCCTCTCCCACACACACCACAACCCTGATGCCATGGTGCCCTGATACCAGTTGTGAGTTCACAACGGAAGCGAAAAACAAGAGAGAGTGAGAGGCAGAGAGGAACACAGTGGCCTTATCTTTTATGGGTGCCTCATTGGCACCCATTACAAAAGCTTGCTAGTGAGAAGAAGTTGGGACCAAGGTCCAAAGCCCTAATCTATGATGAGGTGTAGCAAAAGCAACAACTTATACAAGGGGAGACAAACACCCTTTATGAGTAAACATTCTACTACTTGATCCAAAACAATCTAAAGCATTCCATTTCTACCAAAATCATGGAAATACATTGGACCCCACCTGGAGGAAAGTGATCTTGCACATAGCATTCAGCTGCGATAGCTTTAGGTGTGGAGGCGATCAACAGCAATCGATGCACTAGTCCTCATAGATGGAAGAAGGTAAGATACGAGAAAGGTGAAAGATTGGAGTAGCTAGGACAAAGGTGAGAGATTGGAGATCGAATAGATGGTTTCAAACTCTAGGGGAGCTTTTGGCAGCATTAGGAGGAGTGATTAGGGTGAAAATCAACCTTCAAAGGTGGTGAATACATTGGAAGATATTTTGGCGGTGAACGGAGTTTGGAGTCTCAATTTTTGTGAACACTGTTGAGAGAAATCGAGTCCCATGAGGTGGACCTCACGTCCAAGTCAAGGGAGAGTCCATGTTTCACAAATGGCAAATGAAGATCAATGGAGCTGCAACATATATGTGTCATCACCATCCCTAATGAACTTTATGCAAAGAAAACCCTTATCTTTTATTTCATTCATATATATATTTGTTGAGTAATGTAACTGGGGTTAAGGCACAGTGGCCTTTAATCCCCACACCTCATGCACTAACTCTACCACCTTCTCTTGAACCATACTGACTGCAGCCAATCTAGCCTTACCCTTTTTACCCACAACCATCCATTGTTTTACATGCTTTGGGGAACCATCCATAGGGGCATCTTCTGTAGCCTCGATTTGAGCTACCGAAATCGATTGCATGTCACTCATAGGTTCCGTAGATTTGGTCTTGGAGGGGCTTTCAGGATCTGGATCAACACCCTCCTGGGCCAAAGCAGTGTTTGTTGGTTTCTCAGGAAGTTCATGTGTGAAGTGGCCAATCTATTTGCAAATAAAACAGGAATCCAGGAATGGACCAAACCTAACGTGTTATGCAAGCACCATACCAAAGATTAGAATGAAGACAATCAAATTGATATTGTCAATTCCATACATTTTCTAACCATGTGTTTTCATCATATGGATGTCAAGTGATCATCTCTTAATGGAGATAGAGACACACTAGAATATATATAAATGCAACAATCACTAGATTTAAGGTAGAAGGAAAAGACCACGTGGTATGAAAATCAAAAATTGCACTTTATGGTTTAAAATGAGCTTAATCCAACACAATATTGATGCCTACTTCAAGCTAGAAGGATTTGTCAAGAATGAAGATGATCATGGGTTATACACTTTAAATTAAGATGGAGATGTGACAATAATATGTAAATATCTTGCTAATTTCATCATTGCAAGCAATAGCATGAAGATGATCAATTAAGTCAAGGTAGACTACTGTAAGCAATTGACATAAGAAATTTGGTAGAATTACATTATTTTTGGGTCTTAATGTCAATAATACAAAAGAAAACCTTTCTCAATCAAAGGAGATGCTTTGATTGATGAACTACTCAAGTAGTTTGATATGGAAAAATGCAAAATTATCAACACTCTAATTGAAATAGGTAGTAACACCTTCAAGATTAAAGAGTCAATAATTCCAAATGAAATGCAAACTTATTAATACTCTTCAATACTTTCCTCCGGGATTAACTAGCTCTTAATCTCACTCATCTAATGGCTTCTGAAGTCGAGTCAATTGGAAAGGAGTCGTAATTTTGGGAAGAGAATTTTGGCCCCCTCCTTGCGCACCTCCTGCCCTCTCTCCCTCTCCCTCACTCTACCTCTCTTGCTCCCTCAATGGCAATTAGTCATTTGCATTCTTACAATATTTGATTAACCTAAGTTTGTGCTTGATTAATCATCCATCCTTTTAGCTAAGGTGGTTGAGAGCTAGCGAAGGAGCTTGGAGGGAGGGAGAGAGAGAGAGAGAGAGAGAGAGAGAGAGAGAGAGAGAGAGGGGTATACAAGGAGAGAGCAAGGCAACGATGGAGGATTTGAGAGGAAGCTAGAAGCTTCCCACATCCAGAAGCTTAATCGATGCCTTGCTTAATTGATGCCCTAATGCCTAGCTTCCCTTTACCTTAGATTTTTCCATGCTCTATTGCGCTCCCTCTAATAGCCATTTTTGAATGTTGTGCAAACCTATTTGAAATAGGTATTGACACCTTTAATATTAAGAGTTAATAGTTTCAAACGTATTGATAAACAATTGATAACTTGTTGTATTAAACAACAACCAAATTAGATATTAGTAATGCAAATATTAGTTACACACTAGGTATGATCCGTTAGTTTATGGCAATATTAGTTACACAATAGGTATGGTCAGTAAGTTTACAATCACTTAATAAAAACCCATGTGAGAATCATTGCGTGGCGGTGAAGACACAGTATCAAGTACTTGAACGTACAATTATCATCAACTATCAGCCAGCAGTCCTCGCTCCTACTACTTCAGCTTTCTATTGGCCTATGCAAGATCTTGGCACAATCTCTCTATCTGGTCGATCTCCAGGTACTCCCTAATGTACTAGGCATAGTGATAGGCCACCTCAATGGTACCTGGTGAAGGAAGACAGGGAAATTCCACCAGTGTGGCCAACTTAATGGGAGGCATGGTAATGGTGAGCTTTGGTGTGCTTGCTGGCAGTGGTGGCGAATGTCTCGATGATAGGGTCTTGCTAAACCTTTCTTTTGAATATCACCTTGATGGGATCGCTGAGCTTGGGGGGTCACCCTTGCACTAGTTATGATAGCTATGGCCAATGAGGCAAAATAGACACTGAGGTAGGTGGTATTATTAGAACTACCAAAGAAGTAGGTAGGGGAAGGGTTGCCTATGAGGGAGGAGCTGAGGCAATAGAAACAAGGAGAAGGGGTACCAAAAGAGTTAGGCTCATCGAGGAAGCTGGTGGAGGTGGCTCAGAGAAGGTGCATGTTTCAAGACCCAAGGTCGGCGCAAATGAAGTGATTGACCTAACGTCATCATCTGCACACACTTCAACACCAGGGGTCTCATCAGGTTGCTATCCTCCACATCCACGACTCAGGGGGCCTTCCTATTGCATTTGGGCATCTTATCCATCTTGCACTTTGAACGATGCTTTCTTGCCTTCGATGTCATCGTGGGATCCACTTCCATTTCTCTAGCTGATGTGGTGGCACTCAGAATGAGAATAGGATGGAATACACCTGGCAGACATGGCTCCACACATTGTTGTGCTTGACGAGGCATTTTATCTCGTGGAAGAAGTGCTCCATAGATAGGTGTGCCCATGCCATGAGTGTTTTGTCTTCTACCTTTATTAACCACCCTATTGTAGCTGTAGCCAAAATATTAGCAAGCTTTGCTTGCAACCAGTGTAACCCAAGAAAAAATTTATATAGCAGGGGATGAGAGGAGATTCAATGTGGTTGCTGAGCAGGTATTCCTAGGTAGTCTTTCTACCAAATAGTGCCTCCATGTCTTTGAGCTTGGCACTAGAGCAACAAACTTTGCTGTCGAGGAAAGATAAAGCATTGAAGCCACCAACTTGGTGGTGAGCAGATACTCCCTAAATTCACATGCCACTCCCCTATTGGAGTTGTGCCATGATGCTATCAACCTCGGGATGATGGGGATCGCGCTCTATGGTAGATTTGCTGCACCTTTGAGACGCATTGCCTTGAGCCATTCGTCAACCATAGGAGCAGTATTGTCAAAGATCAACAGTCGAGCGTAAGTCCCCATGGTGGAAGCTAGAAGGATGGGAGGCAAAGTGCAAGAGAGTGCAAAGACAGAAGTGTGATGCATAGGGTTGCAAATGACCAAAAGAATGAGCGATGGCGAGGAAAAATGGGCATGCAAGGACAAGGAGTCATTTGTGTGCATGTTGGGCAATGATGGCTTTTTTGGGATGGGAACCTCACAAATTTTAATTAAGTTGGGGTGCATCCCATCACTTGGTGACTTGCCATCCAGCCGAATTAAATACACATGTGTGACCATTATGATCGGCTCATCTTCTGATTTCTTGATGAAGGGGTATGGCGATATGGAGCCGAAATAAGGCCTAAGGTGGTAGCCATTAACTAGCTTTTTGGAAAAAAAAATTCTTAAGCGTGCCGACGAAAAATGTGCCATCATAGAAGTGATTCACGAGCTAGTACAATTTGGCCCATCGAAACTTCAGCTTTCCTAGGTGGGGGCCGTGTTTGGACTGGAAACAGCAATAGTACGTCTTTCTCTTTGAAGATCCGATTCTTCGTACGGTAGTCGGCCCATTTCTTCTAACGATGCTACACTATGTTGGCATTATGCACTGCAATGAATTTGGTCTTGTTGAGCTATTGCAATTGCTCGATACGGTGTCTAAGAAGCGACTCATCTGGGCTTAGTCATTCTATGACGGCGATTCGGACGCTTGGAACCAAGTAGTCCATGGGCACCATTGCTTTAATTCCATAGATCATCTTGAAAGGGGTGAGGCCTGTTGCTACCTAATAAGCTGTTTGAAAAGCCCATAGGAGCAAATAAAGCCTTTGGTCTCAGTCTGTGTGGTTCTTGTTGATGATTTTCTTCACAATTATTACCATGATCTTGTTGGAGGACTCTACCTAGCCATTTTCTTGGGCATAATAAATGGTGGACAGCTTGTGGATAATTATGTGCCACCTCATCATCTTCTTCATCACTTCATTGATGAAGTGGCCTCCTTGTTCATTGATGATCTCAATCGGATAGCCGAACCTCGTGATAATCTACTCATAGAGGCCTTGCCTCAACCCACTTGATGTAGTAGTCTATTTCCATCAGGATTTAGTGCGATTACTAAAGGGGTAGGTTGTGGGCTTAAATGGGCTAACAAAGTCAAGGCCCCACTTCTAGAATGGCTCTAGAAGAGAACTTGATTGTGCGGCATGCGGTCCCTATAGTGAATTGTCCCAATCTCTGGCATGCATCGCACTGCTTTGCATAGGCGAACGCATCACCTATAATTCTGGGCCACCACGGCTTGGAGGACTTTGCAAAGTCTGGTGGTATCTTTGACTAAGTGGCCTCCGACTAGACTTTGGTGTGCTTCCCACATCACCGATTGTTGTTCCTATGGGGGAACACATCTACAAAGCACCTTGTTTGGACCATGATGGTACAAGGAGTCATGGATTATTTTGAAATTTTGGCTCCATAGAACCAATTTCTTGCACTTGACAGGTGACCAGCCTGGTATGCAGGTTTGAAAAAACTAGTACATGTCATCATACCATGTCAGTATGAACATGGGGTGTTGTCTTGCACATCTCCTTGGTCTTGCACTAGAAGTTGTGCTCCATCTGGTAGGTTGGCTGGCGTGTCCCCCAACCATTTCCTGGAATAGATCCACATCTAAGAAAGCATTGATGAAGAGGTCGAGGTTCTTGCCAGTGTCCAACCGAGAAAGGTAGATTGGAGAGATCCAGGTTGCATGTGAGGGAAATGGTACTTGTCGTGATGATGGAGTTTACGTCCACCTCGAAGAGAGTCATGATATCATGGTTGCTTTGAAGGAATTCCTTCTCTTCATCATCATCAAGTCATTTTGTCACTCATGAATACTCCAATTGTAATACCAATCCTACTTTACGTGTGCTTGCTGCTGCAGCATGGCCTACCAAACAAGCAAGATTGGGTGGGCACTGTTAATATCTTCCATACTAAGTATGACTATGGCAACCTCAAATGTTGAATTTGCCAATATGATCCGAACCCTTTTAAGGAGCCCCATCAGTTGTACATGTAGTTGATCCACCATCCTTACCGCAAATAGCACTGGCTACTGACTGGAGAATCTCGGTCGTCGACACATATCATCGGATATAATATTGAGCCCCATAAATTGTCATCAAGTAGTGCACTCGAAATTGCTTGGCCCTTCAGTGTCACTGTGATCTCTACCACATTCTTGTCTCATAAATCGGTGGTTGAGGTTGTGACCTCGATAGTTTGGGCTTGGCAACATAGACCATCGGACTAGTTTCAAATGGTCCTACAACACATATTGGCAGAACTGGTACTGTCAAAATGATACGAAGAGTGAGTTGCTAAAAAAGATGTTGGCAGAAGGTTGGCACCAGATTCAATAGCTTCTTCACGGACATATTGATCTGTAGGTCTGTCAGTTGCTCATGCTTGCTCACTTCTGAAACTATTTCCATAGAACCTTCATACTAGGCATTGGGACAACTAGAGTCTGCAAATACAACCACTCTGTAAATGTGTCCCTAACATCTGCCTATTCTTGCCAATTGATTGGCTCCTTGATCTTCTTGTCTAGTTGGCTAGGTGGCAATGTAGGACCCGATGTATCATTACCCTGGTCATCACATTAGCAGTGGCACCAGTGTCAATAGTAGGAGCTACTAGATCATTGAGCTGAACAGTTTGCACATTGTCAATCTAGGGTGTTGTAGGCACATCCATGGGCATGCAACAGGCTCTTTCTACTTGATGTTTCTTGAACAGCTCGCACTCGCTCTTTTGGTTACCAAAAGGACATCACAATAGTAACAAATGATCTGGCTTGGAGGACCACACGGCAATCTTTGGAGAGCGAAATAGGGTCTAGTAATAGCAACGGGCTCTGTGATTATTTTTGTTGGTTTAACTGAGGGATATTGTCATGGTTTGAGTAGGAATCACCTGGGGAAGGGGCAGTGATCTGTGAACATTGTGTACACTTATCAATGGTGTGAGCATTGTAGCTGTACATGTATCAATGGTGTGAGTTGCCATCTAGAATGTGGTGTACCATAACTAGTTGAGGCAGCATCCATCTACTCTGTGACCATTGTTACAACATTTGGAACACTAGATACCATGATGCATGCATGGCAGTGAGGCTTCAGTGCCATATTCAAGTAAGCGAGGGTTAGCAAGACCATGTTCTATGGATGAGATCTTAGTTTTATTAAGCAATATTCTATTCTCATGACATTCGTGGGCTCTTTCTTCCCCATTTCTATCATCAGAGTTTGTACCAAAGATGTGGTCATCTGTTGGGTTGATGGTTGGTGCTTGGTGTGGATCATCATGGGTTCAGCATGGTGGGCACATTTGGTTGAAGTTCAATGTGACCATGTCTGACAAGGTAATTGCTCGTTTTAGCTTACAATTCAGCCCATGCATGAAGTATGAATTAACACTTCCAAGGCAGAGCATTGGTGCTTGTGGTAGGAGATTAGTGAGGGTGCTGTGACATGAAGTTGGGGGTAATAAACTTCACGCACCTCTTCACTTCCTGTTGCTTTTGAACTGAATGATACTGATATTCATCACTAGGAAAGGGACATTAAAAAGAAGCTTTTATACCAAGAGACCACACCATACTTTCCTCCCTTAGATGAGAATGAAGATGGTAACATCCCAAGTGATGTTGTACTCAAGCATAGGGAGAAGGAAAGGATCAGCAGAAGCCATAATCTCAGCAAGCTGATCTACACCAAAGAGAAGAGCGATACGTTGTTGAAAGAAGATCTTGCAGCTCAACATGACATAAATTGATATATATCAACGAGGAGTATGAAGGGGTTGATTGGGTCGGATGGGTAGGTTTCGAGGAAACATTGCAACTCCTTCATAAACATTCTTTACAATTAGCTCAAAACACTCTACAAACTGTCATTAGACATAGAGGCCTATAACTCTCAGTAGAGACATGATATCAAATACTAGAACACATATCAAGATGCACCTTAAAATGGGCTTCGCTCTTATATAAGTTTCGTAAGAAACAGAGAAGCGGTCAGAAAGATATGGGCAGTTTACTTGGCGGGGGTAAAAACTGTTTGAAAAAGAAATAGTCACACATAGAGAGTCATAGATTTTTTTTTAAAAACATTTAATACATAACTAAAGAATACAATGATGCTCCTTGAAGAGAGCTTCACGCTGATATAAGTTTCGTTCAAATCGGACCATCGAGTGAAAAGTTATGAGCAAAATACTGAGAAGGGTCAAACTGTCATGAAAAACACCTACTCCTTCTACTAGTGCCGACTTGGGAGAATACTACCTCCATGATTAGACTGTTAGAGTTAGCTCAAATGTCCACCTCTCATGTAACCCACCAATATTCTGTGTACCCAATGTTGTAAGGCCCCCATATGAGGAGAAGCCATGATGGGTATCAGATATTGGGAGGGATCCCCAGTTTAGACACTGGAAGGGGTCTTAGAGTAGACCAGATGGTTATGAGACGGCTTAGGAGCCAAGAGTAGATACCCGTCTGCACAAAGGGGGGGTTTGGAGGGGCGATAGCCCCCCCGATAGCAAGGGGTCCGAGGGGCGCAGGCCCCCGGTGGGGGTCTGGGGGCAAAGCCCCCAGCGGCAGGGTCCGGGGGCTGCCGGTAGCCCCAGGCCCGACGGTATGACCTATGCGCGATCCTTCATCTGCCCGTCGGCATGTTTTCTGAAGGGTCGGTGGTCTTCCAGGCCGACTGTCTATTAGGCCGACTACCTATTACAGGGCCGACCGTCAACCACTTACACTATATAAGTGGCCACCCCCTATCATCAGATCACCAGTTCTTCATGCTCATAGTCCTCCGTCTAGCATCTGTCTAGATCACCATCGAAGCTCTGTCTGTAGAGCGCACGGGTGGACAGCCAACCATCAGTTGTATCAGCAGTTTGGTATATCAGAATTTTTTTGTATTCTCTCCAGCTTTCCATCGTGTACTTGCGTTTTGTTGTTATCTTCCGCTGCGTACTATTTTCTTACATGGTATCAGAGCTCAGGCTATCTGAGTAACGACTTTATTGCAAGTTCAACGAGCTTTGTTAGCAAAGGCTACTAGGAGTGATGGCTGCACCAACCCCGTTGCGAATTCGTCCACCTGCCTTCAATGAAGGCAAGCTCGATGGGACGAATTATACTTTGTGGAAATTCAAGATCAGCGCGATCTTGGATTCATATGAGCTTCTGGATACTGTTCTGGGATTGGATCCAGAACCGGTTGGATCACCGAATCCAAACAACCCCAACGTCATAACGCCACCGAATGCAGATCTTCTTCGGGCATGGAAACGAAGGAACGCAGATGCACTCTGTGCTCTTGTTACCAGTTCAAGTGATTCTGTTTTGACTCTGATTCAGCACACATACAAGGCAAGTGAGGCTTGGAACATACTGAAAGGTCAGTATGAAACGCGGAATCAGACCAGAATTCAAAATCTGGAGAATATGCTTGCTGCAGAGAGGTGCTCTGATGGAGAATCAGCTGAGACATTCATCACACGGATCAAGAATCTACGTGATCAGATGGCGGCGGTTGGGATTACAAAGACCAGCGAAGAGTTGGCCAGAAGGTGCATTCGGATCCTTCCACAAAAGTACGATGCGTTGGTCACGACACTCAACACGCAGGTAAGAAATCCACCCCTCACTTTTGAAGAGTTCAGCGGGATGCTTCTAGAGGAGGAGATGCGAATGAAGACCCGCGATGGCGGAAGTGATGCAGCATTCTCAACCACATCCAAAGGGAAGGGTGGAGAGAAGAAGAATGGTAAGAAGAAGAAGTTTTCAGGTAAGTGCCACTACTGCAACAAAAGCGGTCACATGATCAAGGATTGCAGAAAGAAGCAGCAGGACGAAAAGAATGGCACTACACAGTCTTCTTCGAAAGGCAAGGAATCTGCCAACACAATTGAAACTGAGTTGGAGCTATGGGTTGCAATTGAAGAAATATGCTCCTCAACAGAAGTTTCAACAACGAATGATTCGTGGCTCCTTGATAGTGGAGCGTCCCGTCACATGACCAGAAAGAAGGATTGGTATAGCTCTTTCAAGCCTCTACAAGAGCCCATGAATGTGACGGTCGGTAATAATGCAAAATGCCCTGTGGAAGGTACAGGTACTATCTCTCTTTCCATTCAAGAGGGTGAAACTAAAGAGCTTTCTGATGTATTACTAGTTCCTCAGCTAAAGAAGAACTTGCTTTCGGTTGCTGCGATAACTGATCGCAACTTGGAGGTGCGTTTCAAGAGGACCGGAGTAGAAATCCTTAATGCAGCGGGCAAGGTGGTCGGCAAGGCAGTAAGGAAGAACAATCTCTACGAGCTGACGGCACTAACAGTCTCTTCAGGAGTGGGCTCGGGGGGGTCACCATGTATAAACTCTCTATATCACAAAACAGGGATGGTTGCACACTTGCCTACACTCTCAAAGGTGCAGGAACCTTGTGAAGCTTGTATGATGGGCAAGCAACAAAGGAAGGCTTTTCCACATGAGAGCGGCTATCGGGCAAAGGCTCCTCTAGAATTGGTTCATGCTGATCTCAGTGGGAAAGCTCCGACTCAAGCTTTGGGGGGATGTAACTACTATATGCTTATCGTCGACGACTACAGTAGATACATGTGGGTGTATTTTTTACGAGATAAGGCTGAAGCTCTTGGAAAATTCAAACAGTGGCAAAAGATGGTGGAAAACGAAAGCGGGCTGAAGGTAAAGAAGCTTCGCACGGATCGAGGAGGAGAGTTCCTATCAAAAGAGTTCGACACATACTTGCACGAGAATGGCATTAAGCGCCAACTCACGACTGCACATACTCCGCAACAAAATGGTGTTGTAGAGCGTCGCAATCGTACTACCATGGAGATGGCACGATGCATTGCACTAGGTAAAGGATTGCCTAAGTCTTTTTGGGCTGAGGCAGTCAATACAGCAGTCTACATCCTCAATCGAAGCTTCACAAAGGCCTTGACGGGCAAAACACCTTTGGAGGCTTATTCAGGTAAAAAGCCTTCCGCTTCTCATTTCAGAACATTTGGATGTGAGTGTTTTGTTCATGTTCCAGATAGCACCAGAAAGAAATTAGATCCAAAGAGCAGAAAGTGTATCTTCATGGGCTATAGCCAGGAGTCAAAGGCGTACCGGCTATATGATCTAGAGGCAAAGAAGATCGTGGTCAGTCGTGATGTGGTGTTTTGGGAACAGCCACATACAGTGGAGGAGGAGGTATGCCCTTCCACTTTATCATCAGCCGTAAAAGTAACTCACCTTGTGCCCGTATCTAAAGCAGAGTTGCAGAATGAGGAGGAGTACTTCGAGGAACAGACTCCACCAACACCACAACATGCCTTGGCTCCACAAGGTAAGCCACTTCCAAAGTGGGCAAGGCAGCTCTTTGATGAGAAGAATCCGGTTCCAGACTTGGCGGAGTCATCTGCAGATGGACTTCGACGATCAAAGAGGATAGAGGAGCAGAAAAGGGCTTCTGAACACATAGTCAATATGGCCTTGATGGCTGAGATTATGAAAGTTCAAGAGCCTACGCATTTGGATGAGGCAATGGTTGATCCAAATTGGAAAGCTGCCATGCAAGAGGAGTATGACAGCATAATGAAGAATCAGACTTGGGACTTGGTTGATCGTCCAGAAAAAAGGAAGATCATTGGTACCAAATGGGTATGGAAGGCCAAGTACAAATCTGATGGATCTTTGGAAAAGTACAAGGCTAGGCTTGTTGCACAAGGATACTCTCAAGTTGAAGGCTTTGATTTTGAGGATTCCTTTGCTCCTACAGCAAGGATGACAACTATTCGGGTGGTACTTGCCTTGGCTGCTCATAAGCAGTGGCCGGTGTTTCAAATGGACGTGAAATCTGCGTTCTTGAATGGACATCTCAAGGAGGAGGTATATGTGTTCCAGCCACTAGGATTTGAGGTGCCCAATTCAGAGAACAAGGTTTGCAGACTAAAGAAGGCATTGTACGGGCTGAAACAGGCCCCAAGGGCATGGTACCAACGGATTGATAGCTTTCTCATCTCTATTGGTTTCTCAAAAAGTGCTTCTGATGCTAACCTGTATGTTTGTAAGCAGGATGGCAAGTATGTGGTAATAGTCCTTTACGTGGATGACTTGATCATCACAGGAGATCATGAGAAGATGCTGCAACAGTTGAGGGAGTCGTTGAGTTCCGAGTTTGAGATGACAGATTTGGGGCTCATGCACTTTTGCCTCGGCATTAAGGTTTGGCAAAAACCTGGCAGGATTTTCATCTCTCAGCAGAGATATGCTCGCGAGATCTTGAAGGCATTCGGTATGACCGAGTGTAAGGACGTGGTCTCTCCCATGGAGGTGAATGGTAAGCTCTCAGTGGAGGATGCATCACCACTTGTCGACATCAAGGAGTATAGGAAACTTGTGGGGAGTCTCATTTTTTTGTGCAACACTAGACCTGATATCAGCTTTGCAGTTGGTGTACTTAGTAGGTTCTCAAATCAACCTCGAGAGAACCATTGGAAAGCAGGGATGCGTGTGCTAAAGTACGTGAAAGGTACACTGGAGTATGGCATTACCTACAGAGCAGGGAAGACCTTGGCGGGTTACTGTGACTCAGATTGGGCGGGAGATTGTGATTCTAGAAAGTCAGTTTCTGGATATTGTTTCTCACTTGGTTCAGGAGTGTTCTCTTGGATTAGCAAGAAGCAACCAACAGTGGCACTATCTTCGACAGAAGCTGAGTACAAAAGGCAGCATGCATTGCTGCTTGTGAAGCAGTTTGGCTAAGGAGGATCCTGCAAGACATAGGAGTTCCAATCGAAGATGCGACGGTTCTAAAATGCGACAATCAGAGTTGCATGGCCATTGCAAAGAATCCTGTGTTCCATGCTCGTACAAAGCACATAGAGATCCAGTATCACTACGTACGAGAGCTCATCGAGGATGGAGTCATAGAGCTGGAGTATTGTCCCACAGAGGACAATTGCGCAGACATCTTCACGAAGGCTCTTGGGAGTGATTTATTGTTGCGGCATCTACATCGACTCGGCATTGGTCCGAACACGTAGTTCATCTTCGAGTGAACATTGAGGGGGGGTGTTAGAGTTAGCTCAAATGTCCACCTCTCATGTAACCCACCAATATTCTGTGTACCCAATGTTGTAAGGCCCCCATATGAGGAGAAGCCATGATGGGTATCAGATATTGGGAGGGATCCCCAGTTTAGACACTGGAAGGGGTCTTAGAGTAGACCAGATGGTTATGAGACGGCTTAGGAGCCAAGAGTAGATACCCGTCTGCACAAAGGGGGGGGTTTGGGGGGGCGATAGCCCCCCCGATAGCAAGGGGTCCGAGGGGCGCAGGCCCCCGGTGGGGGTCTGGGGGCAAAGCCCCCAGCGGCAGGGTCCGGGGGCTGCCGGTAGCCCCAGGCCCGACGGTATGACCTATGCGCGATCCTTCATCTGCCCGTCGGCATGTTTTCTGAAGGGTCGGTGGTCTTCCAGGCCGACTGTCTATTAGGCCGACTACCTATTACAGGGCCGACCGTCAACCACTTACACTATATAAGTGGCCACCCCCTATCACCAGATCACCAGTTCTTCATGCTCATAGTCCTCCGTCTAGCATCTGTCTAGATCACCATCGAAGCTCTGTCTGTAGAGCGCACGGGTGGACAGCCAACCATCAGTTGTATCAGCAGTTTGGTATATCGAAATTTTTTTGTATTCTCTCCAGCTTTCCATCGTGTACTTGCGTTTTGTTGTTATCTTCCGCTGCGTACTATTTTCTTACATAGACTTCATCAATGATCCAAGTCCCATAAAGGTCACCTAAGAGGGAAGGAAAAGCTCCCTTTGTGACTTTGAAAATAGATAAACAATGTATGCGCAATGAGCGGCCGAATAAACAATACTTTTGAGCACTTTGATTGAGAAAACAATGGAAAAAGGGAAGAGACACTCAAGAGAGAGAACTTGAAGTGACCTTCATTACCAAGAGAGTGAGAGTCCACTCCAATGCAACCCAACTCCTTTTATAGAGATTTTGTCACCCTCCTTCACCCATTTACAATTGTTGCCTATACATTTCTTTCCCTATCAATCACATAAGCCCGTATGTCACCATCTATGTCCTTTTTGGCTACTCTTGCCATGTGTCCCATCAAAAGATACTCAAGACTTAAAATATTGAGAAAGTAAAGAGTCTCCCCACATGGAGCCCATAGGGACCCTCTCTTTTCCATATGTCCACATCCTCCTTATTCTACATAGGAATTCTAGAAAGATTCCTCTTGACTCTACACTCCTCCACATGCCTTCCACACGCTTGGCATGTGATCTCTCTTATATTATTAGAACACATGGACATGAGCCCACCTCTTTATATGACTCACTCTTCCTATTTTCTAAAAACCCCATAGTATCCCATACACAAATAACTCTCATGCCATACCAAGGTATTTATCATTCATACACATGGTATTTACAATGATCCATTCCACCTCATCCTCTCAATCCCATATAATATCTTAGAAAATAGAAATAAGTGAGAGCTATTAGGCTATCACTTGATACTCAAACTCTTATCAAACATAGAAGAAAACAATACCAATGCCAAATAAAAAATATCAATTTTTGGCATCACATCTTTTCCCCCCCAGTAGATCCCCTCTAGTGAACAGAGAGGGCCTGCTGGCCCTCAAGGTGGTCGAGCATAGAATAATTTAAGGCGATACTCATTGGTGTGTCCGGGTATCACCATGCCATTAACATCCTCAAGCTGATAGGTTCCATTCGTGAACTTCTTTTTGACTTGATATGGTCCCTCCCATCGGCCAATAAACTTTTTGTCTCGCCGCTTGTGTAGATGGCTATCAAATCTCATGACCAAATATCCTTCTGCAATATCTTTCTTCTTGCATAATTTGGTGTCAAACGGGCCTTGCACCTTTTTTGAGAAGCTTCCAAGTTTTGTAAGGCCTATAATGTGCATTCATCCAAGGCTTCTAGCTGTACCAAGCGTTGAGCATAGGCATCCTCCTATCCTTCTTTTCTTGCAACAACAATGCGAAGACTATGTATCTCCAATTCAATGGGCAAAATGGCTGCTATTCCATACACTAGTTGGAATGGTGTAAACCTAATAGCTAGCTTGTGTGTGGTTCTTTAAGCCCATAAAACTTCTGCCAAGTGCCTATGCCAATGCCTTTTCTTGGTGTCTACAAGCTTTCCCAATGAATTGCACAACAATCCATTTGTTTTCTTACCTAAGCCATTACATTGGGGATAGTATGGCATGGACATGCTATGATTTATCTTTAGCTTATGCACCACATCATCAATTAGTTCATTTCTAAAAGAGGTTCCTCCATCAATGAGAATTTCCAAAGGACAACCAAAGCATAAACAAATTTGATCAAAGAGAAATTTTGCAACTGTGCTTGCCTTGCTATTGATTGTGGCCTTGGCCTCTGCTCACCGAGTCGCATAATCTGTGGCCACCAATAAATAATGCTTGCCCTGAGATGAGCGAGGGAGTGGTTGCACAAAGTCCAACCCCCACCTCCCAAATGGTCCATATGCTGGAATAGGCTTCAAGGGCCCAGGAATCAACTTTCGCCTTCCAAACTTTTGGCATACTTTACAAATTCAACACCATTCATATACATCCTTATGGAGGCGTGGCCAAAAGTAACCTGCATTAAGAATTCTCCTAGTAGCTATGCTCGCTGAAGCAAAATGACTGGAGCATTCATGACACATTTCTAGGATTCTCCTAGTCTCCATGGGATGGACCACCCAACGGAGCACCTTGTCTTTTCCCAATTTATAAAAAATGTCATCAACAATAGTATAAGGACAAGCCTTCCTTACCAATCTCTGCTTCTGTTGTGGAGTTAGCCCTTAGGAAACATGCCTTCTTCCACATATTGCTGAACATCTTGTAGTTCTAGCCATCCAGTGTCTACCAAAAAAACCACCCTCGGTCTTGTACTACAATGGCTTGAGCAGCTAACTCATCTGCCCTTTGATTTTCTTTTCTGTTTATATGAACAAACTTGCAAAAATCAAATTGACTACATAGTGCCATAGCCTTTTGATTAAGCTCCTTCAAATCGGAGGACTTCTTATCTTGTAATGCCCTTGCATTTGCTTTATAATAAGCTGAGAATCTCCTCTTACTTCCAATTCTTTAACTTGACTTTGAAGACAACCCTCCAAACCAAGAATCAAAGCATTATACTCAGCTGCATTGTTAGTTGTGATACCTAGAAGCTCTTGTCCTCTTGCCCACACCTCTTGACCTTCAGAATTCATCAAGACTATCCCCCTGGCTCTTGTTGGTGTGAAGGACTAAAAGCCCCATCAAAATACAAGACAAAAGTTGGTGGTGTCTCCCTTTCATCATTAATGTCCTCCTTATATTTCTTTTCTTCTCTTAGATCCTACCGTCCTGTGAGCAAATCTGCCATAGTGGACCTAGTGGTATTTTCAGTGACAAAAGAGAAAGAGAACTCTTGAAGCTCTGACAACCATTTTGCAAATCTCCCCATAGGATTAGGCTTGCGAACTAGATATGCTAATACAGACTGAGAGGTAAGGAAGAAAAATGGCCGAGGTAATAAATAGGAGCGAAAATTTCTGACTAAAAACACCAAAGAGAGGGCTTGTTGCTCCATTTCTTCATACCTTGTTTCCACCTCTATAAGCTGTCGGTGGCTGGCATAATAGATGGGTTGCATTCTACCTACTTCTCCTTTTTATAGCAATATAGCACCAACTGAATGCAAAGATACACTTGGATTTACATAAAAATCTTGAGACCAATCAGGGGGCTTCAATATTGGACCCTTACTCATCCTTAAGTTGCTGAAAAGACTCTTGTTGCTCCACAACCCATTGGAAAGAAACTCCTTTTCTTGTTAACAAGTTCATTAGATGCACTATCTCTATGAAATCATCACAAAAGCATTGATAATACTTGCTTTTTCCTAGAATTCTGCAAACACCAGTGACACTCTCAAGACTTGGCAATGCCATTATTGCTTGAACCTTGTCAGGATCCATTTGCAGGCCTTCTTCAAACACAATATGCCCTAACAAGACTACTTTTGTTTGAGCCAAATGACACTTGCTAGGATTTAGACACCCTTTTGCTTCATCAATCCTAGCTAAGGCCATCTATAACTTCTCCATGTGATCTACGTGCCGAGAATAAATGCAAAAATCATCCAAAAACACCCTTATGAACTTTCCCAAAGTAAGGCTCGAGCACTTGACTCATGAACCTTTGAAATGTAGCTGGTACATTGGTCAACCCAAAAGGCATCACTCTGTAAGCAAAAACTCCCCAAATGATGTTTTCTTTTGATCTTCCTCTCGACTATGAATTTGAAAGTACCCAGAATACCCATCACATATAGAATACACCTCATGCCCTACTACTTGGTCTAGTATTTCATCTTCAAATGGCAAAGGAAAATGATCCCTCTTAATGCATGCATTCAAAGGAAAAAAGTCCACACAAACCCGCCACATTTCCTTTCTTTGGTGTGACCACTATAGGAGATATCCATTCTGAATCATCAACAGGAAAGATGAATCCTGCCTCAAGTAGTTGTGTTACCTCTTTCTTTAGTGCCTCAGCTTGGATCACCCCCAATCGCCTTAAGTGTTGCACAATTGGCTTGCTTTCTAGCTTCAAATCAATCTTGTGCTCCATAAGAGAGACTGGTCGAACCTGTGAATAGCTTGTTGAAAAGAGACATGGAAAATCATCTAACATATGCATTTATTTTTTACCATAGAAGACCAACTGGCATCCTTGTTTTGCATCAGAGGAGGTATGGCATCTGAAGGCATTTTATGTAGAACTCACACCTGATAGAGAATCACCAAGAAGCTCTTCATTACATTGGCGTCGTTTAGTGTGCTCCACATCCTCCACATGAAGTGTCTCTACATGATCTTCTTGTACCACCACCTTGTTCCCTCCTGACTCATCTCGATCAACACTAAGACAAAGACCAAAGGCCACTCCTTCCACCTCACCCTCTGAGCTAGACTCCTCGGAGTTACACCCTATCTCTTCTTCTTCATTGGTTAAGTCAGAGCTCAAACTCTATGATGTTGAAAACTCCTCCTTGACAACTTCCTTTTTGCGACTTCTCATGTTGTAGTGCACCTTCTTATCATTTCCTTGCAAAATCAATTCTCCAATATCCCACTTTTGAACAGCCTTCACCTTGCATAGCCAAGGCCTTCCCAAAATCAATGGATAGGCACATGCATCTGGCTTGGTAGGGATCACCTGAAAAGTAGTCGGCACAAAAATTCCACACACATCCACTTCTAGATTCTTCACAACTCCCAAGGTCTTTACCCTAGTATTGTCAGCCAATTTGATGCGATAAGGAGAGGGAGTACTAGAGTATTTTAAATCAGCATCTATCATGGTCGTCTCACTAATTGACCAAAGGTGATATGAGCTTCCTTTTCTTTAATGTTGGACAGCAAGTCTGACTAGCTAATTCTCCTTCTAGATGCCTTCTCTTTCTTACTATGGTGTTCCTCTTCCTGATGTTCCCCATCTACTTCTTCCTTGCTTTCTTCTTCTTCTTTTGCTTATCATGCCCCTGTTTAGCCATCATTACCTCTCTTTCCTCATCCCCTGAAGAAGCTTCTAACAAGGATACTTGTTTTTCTTCTTTCTTTCTCAATCTAGGACACTCAGGGTGATAGTGACCTTTTTCATTACATTCATAGCAAGTGACCCCACTCTTATCTCGAGGCCTATCTTCACTCTTTGGTGCTCTAGGTTGTCGTGCATTAACCAAATGCAATTTCAAATCAGCAAAATCTACCATCAATTGGGAGATATTATGATCTAACTCAAAGGACTTTGGTACTTGAGGAGTGCCCATTACCTCCACCTTAGAAGTTGAAGCTGTTGAAGACACAAAAGAGGATTCAATCTTTAGAGAAGCTTCTTTCTTGGTCGCAATGCAAAGTGCCTCCACGTATGTTGTTGGATCTTTACTCATTAGTTTTGAGCAAAGATGAGGCTCCAAAGCCATAACAAATTTGCTCATCTTTAAGTGCTCCATCCCTACGAAACTTTGAGGGGCCAATGATGCAGATGCCACAGCTCACAAAGCTGCCCTTTCATACTTTGTCCAAAAAGTTTCATACCGGATTGCCAATGCAAAGACCATCTCACCCTCTCCTTGATAGAACCGGTCCAACTGCAACATCAAAGCATTTGGTGACTCCACTATCCCAAATCTCTACTTCATTGCAGCCACCACTTGGTCCTAGTCCTCCTTGGTAGAGTCCGACAAGGCCTCATGCCAACTCAAGGCTACACCTTCATGAAAATCAGGCAAAATCTCCGCCCGTTCCTTCATGGACCATCTAGAAAGCCGGCATCCTTGAACAAAATCCCAAAGATAAGACTCCGGGTCTTCCCTTTGGGTCCCTCAAAACATTGGAATCTTCACCATGATGAAACACAAAAAGGAAACACCAAGATCTAAATAATATCCCAAACAAGAGGCCACAGAGCCTTAGTATACCAAGACCAACTTATTATGCATAACCACTTGTTGAAAACCCTCCACAATGTGATCCTCAACAAAATCTTCAAACAAGATGCACTTGAAATGGGCTTCACTTTGATATAAGTTTCGTAAGAAACAGAGAAGCGGTTGGAAAGATATGGGCAGTTTACTGGGCGGGGGTAAAAACTATCTGAAAAAGAAATAGTCACACACAGAGAGTCATAGAATTTTTGTTTGACATCTAATACAATAATTGAAGACATAAATGATGCTCCTTGAAGAGATCTTCACACTGATATAAGTTTTGTTCAAATCGGACCATCGAGCAAAAAGTTATAAGCAAAATACTGATAGGGGTCAAACTGTCATGAAAAAAACCTACTCCTTCTATTGGTGCTGACTTGGTAGAATACTACCTCCATGATTAGACTTCATCAACGATCCAAATCCCATAGAGGTTGCCTAGGAGGGACGGAAGATCTCCCTTTGTGACTTGGGAGATAGATAAACCATGTATGCATAGTGAGCAGCCGAATAGACAACACTTTTGAGCACTTTGGAAGAGAAAACAATGGAAAAAGGGAAGAGACACTCAAGAGAGAGAACCTGAAGTGACCTTCATTACCAATAGAGTGAGACTCCACTCCAACACAACCCAAAACACTACAAACATAGGGAGAAGAAGAGGTTTCATACATACAAGAGAGGAGTAGAAGCTCCAAGACTACTCATAGAGAGAGGATGAACTAGAGAGAAATGGACTCAAGAGTCTACATAAGAGAATATCTACAAGAGGGAGAAAAGGCTCATGGAAGAGGCTTGAGGAGACTAGAGCTACACCAACATGAGGCCTAATGGTGGAAGAGATGTTGAACAAGGGAGAGGAGGACTCCTTTTATAGAGATTTTGTCACCCTCCTTCACCCATTTACAATTGTTGCCTGTAGATTCCTTTCCTCGTTAATCACATAAGCTTGTATGTCACCATCCATGTCCTTTTTGGCTACTCTTGCAATGTGTCCCATCAAAAGATGCTCAAGACTCTTAAAACATTGAGAAAGTCAAGAGTCTCCCCACATGGAGCCCATAGGGACCTCTCTTTTCCATATGTCCACATCCTACTTATTCCACATAGGAATTCTAGAAGGATTCCTCTTGACTCCACACTCCTCTACATGCCTTCCACATGCTTGGCATGTGATCTCTCTTATATTATTAGAACACATGAGCCCACCTCTTTATATGACTCACTTTTCCTATTTTCTAAAAACCCCATAATATCCCATACACAAATAACTCTCACCCTATACCAAGGTATTTATCATTCATACACATGGTATTTACAATGATCCATTCCACTCATCCTCTCAATCCCATACAATATCTTAGAAAATAGAAATAAGTGAGAGCCGCTAGGCTATCACTTGATACTCAAACTCTTATTAAACATACAAGAAAACAATACCAATGCTAAATAATAAATATCAATTTTTGGTGTCACAGTGCAAAACGTGGCAACGTAGTCATCCAAGGTGAGATCTCTTTGGTCCATGTGTCCAAGCTTTGTGAGGATGTGAATGGTACTCTTCTCTTATAATCGATAGCAAAGAAAAAAGGCTACTTCAAGGGTATCAAAGTCTAGTTATGGGGTAATGGCATACTGTGTAGCCCAAATCATAGGTATATTGCAGAGCAAAGCTAGGAACATTACCATTTTGATGGCTTCCATCTACTACACCTCTAGAATATTGGCCTACCATGCACTTCTAAACAACATTAATTCTGCATCAAGATCCTCTTCAAGAACTTCAGAGAACTTGGAGTCCTTAACTGTCATGATTGGGCGTCAAGCATGAAAAACGGGTAGACAATGAAAGGTGATCAATGGAGGATATGAAGGTGCAACGGGGATATAACCTAACATAGATGCAGGAAAACACATGGGAAGAGTGGTAGAATTGTTAGAATGCTCGTCAACAGTGAGAGCGCTACTACTAGCTTCCTCAAAGTCCACTGATTCGATGAAATCTTGAGAAAAATACAGTTCATGGTTTCTACATCGAGCTTCTCATGTAGATAAATATTGCAAGAAAGCATAACAATGCAGACACAAAAGTGTAATAGGCAGGGTTCTAACGATCATGGTTGCCAAAGTGTTAATGGGAGTTTTTCTACCACACTATTCGGTCATATCAATACAACTTTTTGTCTAAACTACAACCACGAGCCGAGAAACAAAGCATCAAAATAGGTTGCTTGAATCAAACTCATTGATACAATACTTAACAAAAACACAATAAGAACAAACAAAGGAAAAACAACAAGGTTGGAAGCCAGAATGCAGAACTTTGAAGAATACAATGCTCAAAGTACCCCCGCAGAGTGCTACGACTCAATCGATGGGTCTTGACCGACCAATATCAATTGTATTTTAGAAGTCTAGAACCAACACTTACAACTTTCATAGAGGGGAAAGGTGCCCCTTTTAAAGTCTACTTCTTGCCAATGATCATTGTAAGGTGCCGAGGGTTTGACTTAACTACTGTATCCTAAAATGGATGTGATTGCATGAGCAATGTTGTAATAACCAGGGGCATTTCCACATTGAAAATTGGACGTTCCTCTTGATTGTGCCATAAAGTCCCTGTCAGAGGCCGGGTGACTTTGACAACAATCAGGCCTACCAGTTTTATCAAAATGCCTACCCGCTCGGCGTGGTTGGACTGGTTAATAGACATCGTAGCTACATTCATCTTGTGGTAGTGCACACAGATCTTGAGCTTTTTATACTTCTTCAGGACAATCACGATTGGTGAGATCCATCTCGAATTTTCAATGGATGTGATGAATCCCACTTTTGGCCAATGCTCCTGTTCTGCCTTCACTTGCTTGGCTACATGCAGATTCATACGATAGCATTGCATTTTCAAAGCCAAGGCATCTTTCTTGAGCTTCGCTCGGTGCTAATAAAACTTTGGCTCGAGACCTCACATGTTGGAGTAGTCCCACACAAACACATCCCCAAACTATGCCAACAGTGGTACTAGTGCGGTCCAAAACTCCTCGTCCAACAACATGCAAATCTTTATTAGTTTGGAAGCTCCATCCACCCCGAGCAACACCGTGTTAAGAGCATCTTCCTGGTCACATGTCAGTCTACTCATTTTCTCTTCAAACTCTCGCTCTTGCTCGAATGCATCCCATAGATCCATTTCTCTTAGGATGGGTTCCTCCACCTCAGTTGTCTCCAAAATGGGATTTTTTACTCTCCCAAAATGCTCCTACTACAAGTACTATACTGAGATGACATCCACGTCGACTATGAACAATGACACCAAATACGGATTAGCTTTTAGGAAATTTTCATCCTCATCATTGTCCAAACCATCTGGCATATTTACTATCTTTGCCAACACTAGGCGCATTGCCCCATCCAGCAAGCATGCTACCCCAATTGGCACACGAACCTTCTCCTTCCCTCTTTGCAATGAAAAGGGTATTCAGCTCCTAGTTTTGCTCCACCCGCACTTGCCACAACCAGGGTCTACCCAAGAGAAAATTGTATTTAGAACTAGGGTCCATATTTAAAACACGAATGAGACCATGAATGAAATCTTCACAACCTCTAGGACCACTCCCTTGAGGACCCCTAGTGGCTACACTGACCTCTGATCTTCCATATGTACCAGGAAGGGTGTTGGTTCCAAATGCTTCCACCCCATCTCTTGTCATCTCTTGGTAGGTCTTTCGGATGACAATGTTTACTCCCGAGCCTTAGCACTTGAGAAAATTAGCACCGAGCTGCCATCAATCATCACTTGAGAAAATGTGCGGTGTTGTGCCTTAGCTGAGATGACTATAACTCTCATGTTGGTCAGCATAATTGCAAGAACTGGTGTTGATGCTACTTGGAACATCTATGTCTAGAACTTTTGGCTCCATTGTCAAAGACTACACAAGACTTTGCTTACGAAATTGTGGTACCAACAATAATAACCACTTTAATGAAATTTGAATGGGTGCATCCAAAAGGGACTCCACTGCAGGCTTTGAAACATTTCCCGGCCATGAGCATGCTCACCTCAGCCATTAAGTGCAGGGGCTGGCTAGTGCCTTGAGCATGCTCACCCCAGCCATTGTAATGGCAACTGGTGGTAGTGTGAGTGTTTGCCCTTGAGCATGCTGACCCTAGCCATTGTAATGGCAGCTGGTGGTAGTGTGAGTGTTTGATACACAAATTATGCACCATTTCTCATTTAAGATAATCATTTGTCGAATGACCTAGATTATGGTAGTTGATGCACCATGGCTGCATCGCACTTTTCCAAGTGAGGGACCTTTGGATGCCACTAAGTGAGTCTTTCCTAACTTAGAGGTCTTCTTTGAATTTCTCTCCTCCTCCGCTTTCGATTCCTCACTACTTTCATGGTTAAAGCTATTGTAGAAACATTCCTCTGTTAATTTGTCATCAATATCTTTGTGCTTTGGTAGCCTACTTCTTCCTTTTGCAATTGGAAGACTTGTGATGCTTTGCCATGTGGCTTTGCAGTGACTTTCTTGCTCAAGTCGCTTGATCAATCACTACATCCAATGTTGTGGGGTAAATTTGTCCATCGTTGCCATAGTCGTTCACAAATCTCATGGAAGTCCAAAGATGAAGTACTCATTCAGCACCTCCCTTGTTGGCTGTTGAGCCTATTGACACACTACAAAAGGGTTTGAAATTGTGTGACATAGTCCTCCGCTTCCGGATCTCATTGGTTCAAGAGCTATAGTCCCTCCAAATTTTATAGAATCGTTTCTCTTTATGAAACCACCTTGAAAATACAATTTTGATAGGATAAAATGTCAAAAAGTGATCCGTGGGATACTCTGCCAATCATTTGGATGCTTTGCCCCCAATGTGGATTCAAACACAACCTCTTGCTGACATGGAACCACCTCTCCTGGATTTTTTAGTGCATAACTTTCATGAATTGCCAAACACGGGAGTCTAGATCCTCCTTAGACTCCCCGGAGAACTTTATATACTTAGCATGGTGTGCCATAATGGTCACAACACTTGCATCAAGAATCACCACCACCATCGGAATGACACCTACAAAGTTGGAATGAAACCCGAAAGTGGAACCATGAACAAGTCTTGGGTGACTGAAGAAGTCTTTCCCACTGTTGGTGAAGATGGTTTGCTCACCACTCGTCGTCTATTTGAAGGAATCTGCATTGCAGGCACCTACCATAATCTCCATTGCACACCAGGTGAAGTAGCCTTGCCTCTTCATGTAGGGTTACTCGGCTCCTATTGGTCATCAAGTTCCTCCAGTGGATCTCCGTCATCCGAGACAATTCATCATTGTTGTTGTGGCTACCATGTCATTGGCACCACAATGGCTCGGGGGGGGGGGTCCATTGTATGCACATGCATGACTAAAATTTGCTCTAGGTTAGGACCAGAGGGAGTATGAATTTCCACCCTAATTCTTCAAACCAAACAAATTAGGGAGTTGACCAACTTCTGATCACCAAATGCCTCATGTGCAAATTTTTCTGCATAGAATAGAAAGCATCCTAAGTTCTATGGAGTTCCTACCACTTTTGCAAGATCAATACTTGAACTTCTGCAGACGTGAGTACTACATCTTGGGAATTCATGCTGCTCGCAATCCCACGAAGTGGACATTGGTGAGCTGACATGAAAACCCAAGAATGGGCCACATTAGAATTGAAGGGAAATTGTGATCGCCAATGTGTAGTGCTTCTATCTATCAAGGTAAGCTCTATGGATAATCCTCATCTCCTCCACTCGAGGTAACCATCCTTTTCCCCTCCACTGTCTCTCTACACCCCATCTCCCCTTTTTCCCCCTCCACCTCCACCCCCCATCTCCAACATCTCTCTACCTCTCTCTACACCCCCATCACCCTCCACTCCACCATCTCTCTACCTCTCTCTACACCCCATCTCCCCTTTTTCTCCTCCACCTCCACCCCCCCCCCTGACCACCACCCCCCATTCCCTCTCCCTCCCCCCCCCCCCTCCACCCCCACCTCCCATTCCCTTCCCCCCCTCCACCTCCACCCCCCATCTCCCCCCCCCTCCACCTCCACCCCCCCTTCCACCCCCACAATCCCCCCATCTCCACCACCCCCCTGACCTTCCTTGTCACTAGCTAGACTGGGTTTTTCCTTGTGACTAAATGCCTACGGAAATTGAAATTTTTTAACAACAACATTCTTATACCGTTAGGCATGCTTGGTAAGGCAAGCCTGACTTGTCTAGCATGGTGGTTGTAATAAATGCCTTGATGAAATTATCCAAGTATTGATCTTTATGAGAATAGGTAGTAGCCTTATCCATTATAGAGTCATTTTCATACTTTGTTTTGTAAAAGGGTCCCATTCCATCTCTTCTAGGCTCATCTACAATGAACCACATTTTTATAACTCTAAATCAGTAGGTCAAGACTACTTTCTACTCTTTGTCTATGAACTAGCACTACTATTCTACAAGTTTTATTTTCAAATAGTAAACTAATACGCCACACTAACTCTATGAACCAACAATGATACAAGTGCTTGCTTATCAATTTAGGACTACTAGTAGTTAGCAATGTCGGGTGGTAATATGACGCTTCTTATCTCTAAAACAGGTATGCTAGAATATCAATACTAAAAGCCCTGCTAGTTGCTAGCAATGCCAGGCCTTATGTTATGTTAGTATTGTTATACTATAGTGTTATACTAGTGCGAGTAGTGTATGTTATACTAGTGCTAGCATACTAGTTAGTAATGCTAGGACTTGGAAATGATAATACATTAGCAAGTCTAGTACTTATAATAATGTGGTGCTCCAATAGCAATAGCAAGTGCTCTACTAGTAATTAGTAATGCTAGCATGACACTAGTAGTGTTATGCTACAAGTGGTATATTAGTGCCACGATACCAATGCTACTAGTAATGCTAGCATGACACTAGCATGTTATGCTACTAGTGATATATTAGTGCTATTATACCAATGCTAGCAATGTAAGCTATACTTAGTGCTAGCTTAGATGTTAGCAATGCTAGTCTTGGGAAAAGATAGTGCATAGCAAGTCTAGTACTTAGTAGTGTTGTACTTTTGGTGTTAGTACTGCTTTTCCTAAACTAGTTCTATGCTAGTAGTGTGTTACTAGTGAGTGCTATACTTATACATAGCAATGGTAGTACTTAGTAGTGCTAGTACTTAGCAGTGTCAGTACTTAGTAGTGCTAATACCTAGAAGTGCTAGTACTTAGTAGTGCTAGTACATATGGTGTTAGCATATCTAGTATCATTAGCATGTGTATGCTACTACTATACTTGTAATTAGTAGTACCATACTAGTGCTAGCTTAGTAGTTAGCAATACTAGTACTTAGAAGTACTGTAGTAGTATTAGCATAGCACTACTAGCATAGCTAGTATTGTTAGTACAAATATGCTATTGCTATACTTGTATGTGTATTGTTAGCATGTGTATGCTACTACTAGTATTGTAGCACATGTATGCCACTGCTATACTTGTACTTAGTAATTCTTGTACTTACCAGTATCATACTAACACTACAATTGTGCCTCTAGCAGTATCATACTCGTACTAGTATAACACTATAGTATCCTTTGGACTATCTCTAGTGTTCCCTACACATGTGCTATGTGTAGAAGTAGAAATGATGATGCAACCTCATTTTTGTGCATCTCCTTTGTAGCCTTAGAGTATGTTGTGCAACATGAAATTGATCCTACATATGTGCCGCTGAGTTTTTAGCAAATGAAATCATATGTCTTATGACATGTAAATGACTGTGCTCATGGTAATAATGAGAAGACACACACGAGGGTTTCTCTTCCACAGTAGCCTTCCTGCTTCCATAATTAAAACTTATTCAAAACTTTTGGCCTTGTCTAAAGTCCAACTTTAGAACTAGACTAAAAAAAGTCCTAAAACTATGAATACACTAGTAATGTTGTTTTTGAAGCTAGATTTTTAGTGGAAAAACCAAATATCTACTAAGATTACATAACTATTTCCTATGATGAAATATTTGCTAATGATGAATAGTATTCCAATGAGAAATTTTGCTAATGATGAATAATATTCTAATGAGAAAATTTTTAAGACAAATTTCAATAGCAAAGTGTGGTGGGATAACCAGATACTTGTGAAAATTAATAAAACACTTACTATGTTCAAATATTTTTCCATGATTCATCTATCTTTAAAAATATATATAATTCTTGTCAATGTCTATAAAAGAAATCTTGATGTGTTAGTTTTGTATTATTCTTTATACTTTTAAGTCATACCTAGAAGATGAGTAATTTATGCAATTATATATGACAAAATGATTAGATATATGGTGTCACTATCTTGTCTCCTAAAAGGTGAAAATTTGGAAGAAACCCATCGACAATTGATAAAAGTGCGCAAGTTTCGACTCTATTAAGCTCATCATGTTTCCCACCTTGCAAGCTTCATGAGTTGTTATCTAATTGTGGGCGCTATGTGTAGCATGCTGAATGCACACAGTACAAACTAGTATCGATATTTGATCATGATGAATCCATATCCACTACCCATGCTTATCTGCAACGTAATTCGAAATCATTATGAAAAGATAAGGATAAAGGTGGGTCCTTATTTTAAAGCATGGTGTGACATAATATTGCCCATGTTGTGGAGATTGAATCAACGAAGAAATTGCCACAAAAGAACACAACTTCCTAGAGCTTATTCCTTCATGTCTTTGCATTAGGAAACTATAATGTGGTGTCTGTGCACCCGGGAACCATCAACGGTGCTATTTACTAAGGGGGTGGTGCACTTTTGAGCGGTCCAAGTTGTTCATACTTGGGAGGATGGTGGTGTGCTTCTAGGCCGTGCGGGACGGGTGCATCGAGGCTTGAATTCGAGTGCTATACATGTGGACTTAGGAGGAGGTTTAGAGAGGATGCGCATTGTGTGGAGATATTTCTAAAGGAACGGGGGACACGAGAGAAGGGTCAAAGACTTGAAGAACCGCTAGGGGCTTAAAATGTGACCAAGGGGAGACGTGGGGCTGTGGTATTGGATTTGAAAACGTGGGGAATCAAGAAAAAAAATCTGAAATTAAGAAAAAGATTTATTCAAAGCCGGTTAAAAACCAAAAGGGGGGACCTTTCCTCAATTTCAGGGATCGCCAGCTCATGCCAGCGACGGCGCTGGCGACGGCCCGGCCGGCCAAGATCTAGGTGTCCAGACCAGGGCAGGCCTATTTTATAGACCTTCTATCATTAGCTGCCATCAAGTCAAACCCCTCCCCGGCCCATCACGTCCTTTAATTAGCACCCGTCGATGACTCAGCACGGCATCGCCACGTGTCTTTTTAGTAAAGGCCGGTACAGTAACAACACCCGTTTCTTGCACGAGTAACCTGACCCGTCTACGACGGGCTAGCGACCCGCTCCGCCGGGTCTCAAGATGCTAAAATGTCTGAAACCAGCAACATATTCTAACCAAAAAAAAAGTCTACGACATAGTACTTCAAAATATTTAAAAAAACCTATACAAAGATTACTGAAATGAAGATTTCCCACCCAAGAAAGCCTCAAGAGGGTTTGAAAGAGTAATGTCATACTCCTAGGCTCTTGCTGTTGCCAATTGCAAAACTTCCTTGTACACAACATTTGTGGTAGAAGTATTATCCATCTCCTCGCCCCTAGCATTAGATGCGCTCTGCAAAATGAAAACCTTAGGTAACAGTGTTTGATGCTCGGATATGTGAAAATGCCACGTATAGTTGGCCATGATTGAATACCGGTGTCACCAAGTCTAGCCCCAAAAACAAACAATGTTTGGCCCTGTGGCTTATTGATTGTCATGCAAAATGCCAAATCGGATAGGAAATTGCCATCTCCTCATGTCGAATGGGAGTTTAAGGTTGGTTGAAATGAATGTTATTCTTCCAATAAACGTTCTATCACCAGCATTGGTACCCGTTTTTCAGCTTCTAACACTTTCTGTGAAACTCTTTCCAAATACACATCCGCAAACACAGTCATAATTGAACATATAAAATCTAAAATAGACACCTAAAAGGGAAAAAGTCTGCGGCCATGTACTATAGGGAAAAAGCCTGCGCCGACCATGTGCTCCACATCCGCCATGTCCAAAAAAAAATTTATCTATGACAGAGTACTTCAAAAATATCACATCCAAAAGTGCAATCACATGTATGAACATGCAATAGCTACATCAAACAACTGATTGATATATCCAAATACACAGCCGCAAATAAAGTCATAACTGAACATACAAAATCTACAACAGACACACAAACATCCCTAAGGGAAAAGTCTACGACCATGTGTTACACGGAAAGGCCTGCGACGTTCGCCACATCCACCGCAGTTATGAAAATACAACGGGGTACCAACATTCGTATATGGGCCAGCATCACACAGAAAGATAAATTGGGAACTATAATTATTGAGCCGGCAATCTAGGACAGCGTAATATCCCATATGGATTGTGGATGTGGAGATTCATTAGAAACCCTAAATCAGGAACAGTCCTAAAAGATAAACAATAGCGTGTTTTCCCACTCACATATAATCGAAAAAAAACCTTTTATTTTAACAAAAAAATAAAGCAACAAACAATGTACACGATTCTTACCCAAGGTAGCTCTCCAGCTCAAGCAAATCCAACAACAGTTGCGCGCTCTCCAGAGATCCCCAGCCCATACGATTTGCAATTTTCTAAAAGTGAGTGACTATACTATTAAACATGTCAACATAAAACGTGGTTGTCAAGCAACTATGTACCTTGCACCTGCACTCTTGTCATCTCCTCATGTCGAATGGAAGTTTAAGGTTGGTCAGAATGAATGTTATCCTTCGAATAAACGTTGTATCACCAGCATTGGTACCAATAATGATTTTAGCTTCTAACACTTTCGTGTGAAACTTTTTCGAGTAACCTGACCCGTCTACGATGGGCTAGCGACCCGCCCTGCCGGGTCTCAAGATGCTAAAATGTCTGAAACCAGCAACATATTCTAACCAAAAAAAATGTCTACGACATAGTACTTCAAAATATTACATCCGAAAGTGAAATCAGAGAACTCATTAATATGTCCAAATACACATCCGCATACAATGTCATAACTGAACATACAAAATCTACAATAGACACACAAACATCCCTAAAGGGAAAAGACTGCGGCCATGTACTATAGGGAAAAGCTTGCGTCAGCCATGTACTCCACATCCACCATGTCCAAAAAAAAAATTCTGTAAGACAGAGTACTTCAAAATATCACATCCAAAAGTGCAGTCACATGTCTGAACATGCAATAGCTACATCAAAGAACTGACTGATATATCCAAATACATAGCCGCAAAATAAAGTCATAACTGAACATACAAAATCTACAATACACACACAAACATCCCTAAGGGAAAAGTCTGCGGCCATGTACTGCAGGGAAAAGCCTGCGACGGCCATTCAGTCTACGTCCACCACGTCCGCCGCGTCCACCACGGCTACGAACATACAACGGAGTACCAACAATCGTATCTGGACCAGCATCACATAGAAAGACAACTTAGAAACTATAATTATTGAGCCATAAAACTTTTATACATGTATGTTGGTAAAACCCAACTCATTCTTTAGAGTACTTACTCAGACGCAAAGGGCTGTCAACAATGCTGGCAAAGGTGTACGTGTAGTCTCCATTTTGCCCTCGATAGAAAATTCGTGTCCACACACATTCATAGTATCCCAGCCAACGAACAGTGATGGTCTGTGGTCCATCATCCCTATGAAGCTGGCAAGCCAGGACAGCGTAATATCCCAAATGGACTCGTCCATCGAAAGGATTGTGGACGTGGAGATTCATTAGAAACCCTGAATCAGCAACAGTCCTAAAAGACAAACAATAGCATGTTTTCTCACTCAAATATAATCCAAAAAGACTTTTGTTTTAACAAAAATAAAGCATTAAACAATGCACACAGTTCTTACCCAAGGTAGCTCTCCAGCTCAAGCAAATCCAACAACAGTTGTGCGCTCTCTAGAGATCCCCAGCCCGCAGGATCTACAATTTTCTAAAAGTGAGTGACTATACTATTAAACGTGTCAACATAAAACGTGGTTGTCAAGCAACTATGTACCTTGCACCTGTGCTCTTGTTTCGGTGACAAATGTGAACTGCCTAGACATCCTATCACATTGCAAAAAAAGAATGCACGTGTCAATCTACATATACTGGAAAAAAACAATAGGCTTTGAAGAGAAAATAGCCTGTAGTGTATTGCAAAACCATAACTCAAATTAAAAATGAAATCCAAACATTATCAAAGACAAAGTCATGAAATATTACGTCTCACTTCATCTTTGTATAAATAGCCAACATTCCCAAAGACCTATCATAGTTGGAATACTGAAAGAACTTAAAAAAAGCTATACAAAGATTACCGAAATGAAGATTTTCCACCCAAGAAAGTCTAAGAAGGGCTTGAAAGAGCAATGTCATCATACTCCTAGGCTCTTGCTGTTGCCAATTGCAAAACTTCCTTGTACACAACATTTGTGGTAGAAGTATTATCCATCTCCTCACCCCTGGCATCAGACGCACTCTGTGAAATGAAAACCTTAACAGCGTTTGATGCTCGGATACGTGAAAATGCCACATATAATTGGCCATGACTGAATACCGGTGTCGCCAAGTACAGTCCCAAAACTGACAATGTTTGGCCCTGTGACTTATTGATTGTCATGCCAAATGCCAATCGGATAGGAAATTGCCATCTCCTCATGTTGAATGGAAGTTTAACATTGGTCGGAATGAATGTTATCCTTGGAATAAACGTTCTATCACCAGCATTGTTACCAGTAATGATTTCAGCTTCTAACACTTTTGTGTGAAACTCTTTGCATATCAACCGTGTCCCATTGCACAAACCCTGGCGAGGATTCAAATCACGCAACAAAATTATAGGAGCATTTCTTTTCAAAACCAACCGATGCGGGGGATATCCACCACCAAGATCAAGACTGTTCAAATACTGGACTGCAAACGAAAAGGAATCTCCCCCTAAGTTGTCCACTGAGTCTGCACTTAGGTACTCCCTTTCCTCACCGGGCATTGCCTTCAATGCCGTAGCATTAAATGATATGTCCAAATACACATCCGCATACAAAGTCATAACTGAATATACAAAATGTACAATAGACACACAAACATCCCTAAAGGGAAAAGTCTGCGGCCATGTACTATAGGGAAAAGCCTGTGCCGGCCATGTACTCCACATTTGCCATGTCCAATAAAAAATTTGTCTATGATAGAGTACTTCAAAAAATATCACATCCAAAAGTGCAATCACATGTCTGAACATGCAATAGCTACATCAAAGAACTGACTGATATATCCAAATACAGAGCCACAAAATAAAGTCATAACTGAACATACAAAATCTACAATACACACACAAACATTCCTAAGGGAAAAGTCTGCGGCCATGTACTGCAGGGAAAAGCCTGCGACGGCCATTCAGTCTACGTCCACCACGTCCGCCGCGTCCACCACGGCTACGAACATACAACAGAGTACCAACAATCGTATCTGGACCAGCATCACATAGAAAGACAACTTAGAAACTATAATTATTGAGCCATAAAACTTTTATACATGTATGTTGGTAAAACCCAACTCATTCTTTAGAGTACTTACTCAGACGCAAAGGGCTGTCAACAATGCTGGCAAAGGTGTACGTGTAGTCCCCATTTTGCCCTCGATAGAAAATTCGTGTCCACACACATTCATAGTATCCCAGCCAACGAACAGTGATGGTCTGTGGTCCATCATCCCTATGAAGCCGGCAAGCCAGGACAGCGTAATATCCCAAATGGACTCGTCCATCCAAAGGATTGTGGACGTGGAGATTCATTAGAAACCCTGAATCAGGAACAGTCCTAAAAGACAAACAATAGCATGTTTTCTCACTCAAATATAATCCAAAAAGACTTTTGTTTTAACAAAAATAAAGCATTAAACAATGCACACAGTTCTTACCCAAGGTAGCTCTCCAGCTCAAGCAAATCCAACAACAGTTGTGCGCTCTCTAGAGATCCCCAGCCCGCAGGATCTACAATTTTCTAAAAGTGAGTGACTATACTATTAAACGTGTCAACATAAAACGTGGTTGTCAAGCAACTATGTACCTTGCACCTGTGCTCTTGTTTCGGTGACAAATGTGAACTGCCTAGACATCCTATCACATTGCAAAAAAAGAATGCACGTGTCAATCTACATATACTGGAAAAAAACAATAGGCTTTGAAGAGAAAATAGCCTGTAGTGTATTGCAAACCCATAACTCAAATTAAAAATGAAATCCAAACATTATCAAGGACAAAGTCATGAAATATTACGTCTCACTTCATCTTTGTATAAATAGCCAACATTCCCAAAGACCTATGATAGTTGGAATACTGAAAGAACTTAAAAAAAGCTATACAAAGATTACCGAAATGAAGATTTTCCACCCAAGAAAGTCTGAGGAGGGCTTGAAGGAGCAATGTCATACTCCTAGGCTCTTGTTGTTGCCAATTGCAAAACTTCCTTGTACACAACATTTGTGGTAGAAGTATTATCCATCTCCTCGCCCTTGGCATCAGACGCACTCTGCGAAATAAAAACCTTAACAGCGTTTGATGATCGGATACGTGAAAATGCCACATATAATTGGCCATGACTGAATACCGGTGTCGCCAAGTACAGCCCCAAAAGTGACAATGTTTGGCCCTGTGACTTATTGATTGTCATGCCAAATGCCAATCGGATAGGAAATTGCCGTCTCCTCATGTTGAATGGAAGTTTAACGTTGGTCGGAATGAATGTTATCCTTGGAATAAACGTTCTATCACCAGCATTGTGTGAAACTCTTTGCATATCAACCATGTCCCATTGCACAAACCCTGGCGAGGATTCAAATTACGCAACAAAATTATAGGAGCATTTCTTTTCAAAACCAACCGATGCGGGGGATATCCACCACCAAGATCAAGACTGTTCAAATACTCGACTGCAAACAAAAAGGAATCTCCCCCTAAGTTGTCCACTGAGTCTGCACTTAGGTACTCCCTTTCCTCACCGGGCATTGCCTTCAATGCCGTAGCATTAATTGCATCAACCTCGATGTTTCGAGGTGCAAGAATAGCACGCTCTCGAAAGTATGGTGCATAGTCCAAAATAGTTGCAAGCCCTCGATACACCCATCTAATGAGGCCTTCCATGGACTTTGTCTCTAAAAGCATATGCGATGGAATCACAACAGTATCTTCTTTTGTACATCTATTTATCCCATTGCCAATGTCCAGAACCCATTGCATGAACTCTTGCTCAGCACAATTATCACCATTCCGAAGGACCCGCATATTCTGCGTTAACTTCAATACTGTAGTGCGACCCCAAATCCTTGAGTGGCATAAGGTAGCATTGACAATGTCCTCTCGTCCTGCCTTTGGAAGAACTGGCAAGACTTGCCTAAAATCCCCCCCCAACAATACCACCTTCCCACCAAAAAGTTGCTCATTGGACATGATATCTCGCAAAGTTCTGTCTAGTGCCTCAAAAGCAAACCGGTGAGTCATGGGTGCCTCATCCCATATTATCAGCCTAGCCATCCTCAAAACATCTGCCAGTTGACTATTAACCTTAATATTGCAACTGCTAGTACCATCCAGCTCCAACGGTATCTTGAATCGTGAGTGTGCCGTGCGTCCATTGGCTAGTAGCAATGCAGCAATCCCAGAAGATGCACATGCCAAAGCGATGAGCCCCTCCCCACGCAATCGAGAGAGCAAGCAATTGTAGAGAAAGGTCTTTCCAGACCCTCCTATACCATCGAGAAAAAAGACCTCACCACCATCTCCATAAACCCTTGCCAAAATCCGATCGAATGCAGCACGTTGACAGTGATTCAAGGACATTTCCATTTTCTGGGCAGTCTGTGCTTCTTTCACACAATCAAACATTCTTTCTTCTTGCAATAAGCCATTTCCAGCTTCTAACAAAGATGTTCTATCTACAACAGGCATTCCGTCAAACTCAGCCAACCTTCGCCCATGTTGTTGAAGAATGTGCTCTAAGTGCAATATAGCCTTCTTTATTGCTATTTCACGACGACCAATTAAATTCCCCATACTCGATTCCAATATATAAAAAAAATCATCCGAAAGCTCAAGGGAAAATTTTTCCCACAAAAGTTGAGGAGATGTTGGCTCACAAAAAACCAATATTGTGACAAATAGGTGTCTCAATTGTGCACTATTTTGATAAAACACAGCCTCTTGCATACACACAAACCATTCATCATCACTCTCCAACAATCCTCGTGCTATGCATGCTGCCTTGAAAGTAGGGTACACTTGGCTGTCAAAAGTACGTAGGTCATCAAAGGACTTGCATCCTGTGCACACATTAAGAAGCATACGCATGAAGTAGAGCTCACCAGCTGAGGGGGAAATATTGTACATCCGACCTATGGTATTCCCCTTTTGTCTTCTAGTCCACTGCTTACTGGTTTTGTTCCAAACCAACTTCTCTGGCAAGTCACCATACAGCAAGTTGCTTGCGTCAGATTGCAACTGATTATAAGTGAACCATTCTGTGAGGGTGGTCTTTTGATTTTGTTCCCTGCCTACAACATTTTGCAAATCATCATCATCTCGAAAGATGATGTTATTACGCATCGGAAGATGAACTTGCAATCTTTGCACATCGGGTTTTTCATCGTGCGTGGCATACTCATAAATCCGCCAACATGCTTCTGATGCTGACACGTAACGTGCATCTAAGTAACTACTAATCTCATCAATATTGCCACCGTCAACTATGTTGTGCAAATGCCCTTGCTCTCCTGCATTATTTAGCTGCATCTTGATAATGGCTCTGTCATGACCTTTGTACACATATTTATACAAATACTTAACTGCAGTGATTGTGGAGCATATTTCAACATTGATGTGTGCCTTGTACTTCATGGAGAGAAAAGGATTAAATGGCACAATCCAACGATTATCAATCACACCCCCTTTCACTTGTATCTTTCTACCATCATCACGACGCATGTAAACTGGATAGCCATCGTTGCCAACAATAGTCGTCTATGAGAATCCACGTGGATAATGACGAATGCATTTTCCATCAACCATGCAAGCTGCAGATGGATTTAGTGCACCACACGGACCATGGACATTACATTGCCCAATAATATCATGCAACTCCGGGAACATAGCCTTATCTGGCAACTCCGCACACACTAATCGGTCATAGTGACCGATCTCCACGGGTTTGAAACCACTTTCTAATATCAACAATATGTGTGAGTGTGGCAGGCCTCTCTTTTGAAACTCTATGACACTCACATATCCAGCCACCTTCCCAAACAAATTATGTTTTATAATTGACTGCATCATGTCCTTATGCTTTTGGGAAAAACACACGGGCTGTCAAATCTGGACGGTCTTGTGCAGTTTGCCCCGGCAACAATGCTATAGATATTTCAGCCCATTTGGGATTGCAGGTGAATGTTATGAATAAATCCGGTTTGCCCCTTTTTCTGACAATTGCCATAGCATCTTGGTATAGCTGGCACATATACCGAGGCCCTCCCGTAAAAGAAGAAGGCAACACCACCCTACGCCCTGCAGCATTGCCAAGCACAGTACGTGTCCCATCAGCTGTATTCACCATGTCCATCAACCCTTGATAGACTTCAGCGCGTAGGGAAGCCTGGTTGTTTCGTATCCACACCAACCTAGACTCTTCCATGCTACTGTAGGCATCAACCATGTATTGCTGCAGCAATCTACCCCCACGCAAAAGACATGCATTTGTATCATATCTCACCTGCAAAAGATATGCATAGTATTGTCTCTGGGTGACACAACTCTGTCCACATATCTCGTGCAATGGTGTGTGATTAGGAACATCACTATATGGGATATATGGATGCCAGCCATCTTCTCCCCGAGGGAACAAAAGAACATACATTTTCCAATATCAAAGTCATCCCCTTGTCCTGGCATGATTGCAGCAACCTCGCTAGCCATAGGAGCCAAGTACTGCCTTGAGGTGGAGCGACTCTCACAAATAACCATCCTCAGGTTTGTATGTGGATTTGTTCTTAGCACTTGCCCAATAGCCATCAATGCACTGGCATATGGATTGCTCTCGTGCATCATCCTCTGCAACAACTCCAAAATGCCTGGATCCAAACCAGGCATCCCATGTAAACGGTGTTCTAGTTCATGATCAGTATCATACACGTACAACTGTGCAAAACGTGGCATCTCTTGCCTAGCCTCATCCGGCAACAAATTTCCAACCTGATGATACACACTACCATGGACTCGAAAGTTTTGTATACCCCCATTCCCACGGAACATTTGATCAACATGGGCTCCCAATGAAACAAATCCCATGGCACTATTATAAGCCCTAATGTTTTTCTTAAATAGTCTGCTTCTAGCATCATGTCCGTGCAGTAGAACTCTCAAAATCTCTGGTGGTTCTTCTAACGGCAACAATGACACACGACCAACTTTGCAACAGTGCTTGCCCACAACTTGATGCATATGCATTCGCGTCTCTTGTTTCCACAGTTGAGCCTGGCAAAAGCTACATGTATGATCCATGGATCCGAGTGCATGAACAGAAGGAGCATTGAAGACCAGTGGATACAAAGATGGATGCTCTACATTTTCCCTTAACGGAAAAGTATGCAAGATAGAGAGGCTCCCCCCTGCACCCAAAATCACAGCCCTGTTGTGAACAACACGCCTTGGGGCTCTTAAATGAGTAGCATCCCTGGTTGCATCCATATGAGTAGTTGTACATACTACTGGAGCATGTTCATGCTCATTACATACTCTTGGTGCAGTATGGAGGTCCATTCTATTTTCAGCAGTGCATCCTACATTACTGTGCCCATGCATTTGATTCTGTTCTCTGCGTAGGCCAACTTCTACATCCATAGATTCCATTGCCCCCCTCACACTTCTAGCAACTTGTGTTCTCGACCTTGTTCTTTGTATAGCATAAATGCGACGGGCCGCCCGCGTTGAATCCATTTGAGTACTTGTACCTATTACTGGAGCATGTTCATGCTCATTATCTACAGTTGGTAAAGTATTGACGTCCATTGTATTTTCAGCAATGCACGCTACATTACTGTGCCCATACATTTGGTCCTGTTGTCTACGAAGGCCGTCTTCTACATCCATAGATTCCACAGCCACCCTCATGCTTCTAACTCCTTGTGTTTTCGACCTTGTTCTTTGTATAGCATAACTACGACGGGCCGCCCGTGTTGAATCCATTTGAGTACGTGTACCTATCACTGAAGCATGTTGATGCACTCTACCTACTGTTACTGAAGTATTGAGGTCCATTGTATTTTCAGCCACAATGCATGCTACATTACTGCATCCATGTATCTGATTGTGTTGACTGCAAACTCCTACTTCTACACCCATAGATTCCACAGCCACCCTCATGCTTCTAGCACCTTGTGTTTTAGACCTTGTTCTTTGTATAGCATAAGCACGACGGGCTGCCCGCGTTGAATCCAACAATCTTCTCCTATGAGAACGTATTGAATGTAGCCTCTCTTCTATTTGTCTTGCCATCTTCTGTATCCACTCAACCAACTACATAAATATCTATTCCTCAAAGGGAAAAATAGATTAATCAAATAACTTATGCATCATCCCTAACCATGACAAAGCCATCCCTTTCCCATCTATCTAAAATTGAGAGCGGACCATCTATGCATTGAACCCATTATCTTTGGTAAGAGTAATGCTCATATTTTTTCAACATGTGACAAAATACAATATCATATGTGCAACCATCATTTGAAACATAAAAACCAAAGCTAACATATCTAAAAAAACTCAAAGTTGACCATCTCAAAAAAAGTATAAGCGTTGCATCAGCATTTATGCAAAGAAATTACAAATATTTGAGTATATCTTAAATAAAACGAAAATGGGAAGGAACAATAGGCAATTCAAATATTGAATTAAATTAGCTTCCATTGCCATATATATGTCAAATGAAAGTAAATATAATCATTTGCAAAAAACTTGTCTTGCCAAATAACATAAGGGCAACCCAACTACATGAATCCCATAGAAGCATTTGGAATTCCAGTACAAAAAGTGACATAAAAATCTCAAGAGTCAAACTTGTCTTGCCAAATAACATAAGGGCAACCTGGAAGTACATGAATCCCATAGAAGCATTTGGGATTCCAGTACAAAAAAGTGACATAAAAGTCTTAGGAGTCTCTTAATTGTCACGGGTTGCGACCTGCTCTAGTTTACGGCTCATCCTGGTCATCAAAGCAGTTAGCCTATTTAAACCAACTTTGAACATTGACACCTCAGTGGACAGTAGTTGAACTTGTTCTTTCAGCTTATCAACTTGTAGTCTACACCCATTCTCACATACAACTGCCCCTTCTCCACCTCTCCCCAAAATCTGCTGCATCCATTGATTAGATTCCTTAACGCTATTCTCAATTTGAGAAATCCTTGCAATGAGAGTTCCAGGGAATTCTGCCATGCCCTGCGCTATTACTGCAGCACCATCTGAATGGATTTCTCCCCACAAAGACCCCAAATATCGTGTGTTCATGGCACATGCATCCTTATTATTCTCGCACATGGCTTGAATGGACTTTAAAAGATTGTAATGACTTGAATGCTCAGTTGCATGGGTTGAAGCTCTCCCCCTTGTAAGTCGTTTCATTATATTAGCAGTGCGACGTTCGCGGCTAGACTTAAAACGCTTTGAAGGCAACTTGGGACCGTGATTTGCTCCATGGGTTGAAGTCTCGGCCTTGCCAAAACTTGATTTATCACATGAAGGCTATCTGGCTCAGGAAAAGATGACAACACAATGTCAGAAATTGCAGAGCCCTCCAACCTAGCAGCTCGCTTCATTGCCCGAAGGCTTTGTCGCCCATGGAAACCCGACTCCCCAAGATTTGGAACAACGGTAGAAGCCATTTCTGGAGCTGCATCCATAACAAAATACAAAAACCTTTTCAGGTATGTATTGGCTCAATTGTATAATTGGATCACACAGATTCCATAGAACAAACATGAGCAGAAATGAATTGCCATAGGAGGTAGATACCCAAAGATTGTAGCCCATCTCCTCTCAGCAAAGAATTTGGAATCAAGTTGGATGGATTGAGATATTTGTGAATGAGCTCGTGCCAAGCACTCGTGCAAATATTTTCCGATTCAAAGGCGGTAAGTTGCTTAGAGTGACCAAGGATATGGTGGTAGGAAGTAGAAATCATAGGACATGTTAAAAGGAGAAATCGACATGGAAGGCACATGGCCCTAGCGTCTATTTCAAAAATAAAATCCCCCTAACCTCCCCTTGCCATGCATTAGCCTCCTCTAACGAACCCTAAATCTAAGACCTTAGTCCTATGATTTCTACTTCCTACAATCTTACTGTCTGCTCATGAAGGTGCTCCTGCGAAAGATACAATTAACTTTGGACCTTTCATATCCACCAACCACATCATGGACTTATTTCACTTCTGTCCACCATTATATTTTGCTCTGTGTGTGTGTGTGTGTAGCCCCATCTATCATCCAATCGCCTCATCTCTCGAGCTTAGTTCTCATGGCTATAAAGCACATGACGTGAAACACACTTAATCCTTTACTCTCCTTGAGAAGCAAGACTAACTTCTGAAAGAGGTTAGATTAGATCACTTAGGGAAGAGGATGCTAGCTTATCTCTAGACATACTGCCAGCTCGATGCTCCTAAGAAAATACAAATACCTTTAATGATTACTGATCCAAACACATCATGGCCTTGTCTTATTTCACTTCTGGCTACCATTATATTTCTCGTCCCCTCTCTCTCTCTCTCTCTCTCTCTCTCTCTCTCTCAATGTAGCCCCACCTATCATCCAATCGCCTCACGTCTTAAGCTTAGTTCTCATGGCTATAGTCCACACGACATGAAACATATTTGATGCTTTACTCTCATTGAGAAGCAAGGCTAGCTTCTCAAAACAAAGGTTAGATTAGATCATATTTAATGATTACTGCTCCGACCACATCATGGCCTTGTCTTATTTCACTTCTGCCCTACCATTATATCCTTTCATCCTCTCTCTCTCTCTCTCTCTCTCTCTCTCTCTCTCTCTCTCTCTCTCTCTCTCTCTCTCTCTCTCTCTCTCTCTCTCTCTCTATGTGTGTGTGTGTGTGTAGCCCCACCTATTATCCAATTGCCTCACGTCTCGAGCTTAGTTCTCATGCCTATAGTCCACATGACATGAAACATATTTGACGCTTCACTCTCATTGAGAAGCAAGGCTAGCTTCTCAAAACAAAGGTTAGATTAGATCACTTAGGCTAGAGGGTGCAAGCTTATCTCTAGACATATTGCCAAGTCATCAAGATGCTCCTAGGAAAGATACAATTACATTTAATGATTACTGATATCCAATCGCCTCACCTCTGGAGGTTACTTCTCATGGCCATAATGCACATGACATGAAACATACATAATCCTTTACTCTCCTTGAGAGGTTGATTAGATCACATAGGGTCCAACCACATCATCGCCTTGTCTCTAACTAATACACTAACTTCATTCACTTCTGTCCATCAATATATTTTCCCTCTCTCTCTCTCTCCCTCTCTCTCTCTCTCTCTCACCTCTATTATCTTTTAGTTCTTCCGTCTCAATAATATGATCATCTAGAAACTATAAGGTCATAATGGTTTGCATGATTTAAAAAATGTAGCTTACATTTAATGATTACTGGTCCAATCACATCATCGCCTCCATTATCTTTTAGTTCTTCCATCTCAATAATATAATCATTATCTTTTAGTTCTTCCATCTCAATAATATAATCATCTACAAACTTAATTCCACCATTATATTTTCCCTCTCTCTCTCTCTCTCTCTCTCTCTCTCTCTCTCTCTCTCTCTCTCTCTCTCGCCTCTCCTAAGAGATATGCACAGACAAAGCAGGCATGGAGGTATGAGACTCTACACACAGAGCAGCATAGCAAGGTCCACAATAGAAGAGATCATGCTGAGCCAATAGAAAAGGATTGTAGAAAAGGCTGGTAGTTTAGCATGCAACTGTGTTGTAGGTTGGGCTACTGTAGGTTGGGAGAGAGAGAGAGAGAGAGAGAGAGAGAGAGGTACCATGTTTTTGAAAAAACATGGTTCTTAGTTCAGTTTTCCCCTCCCAAGAATCTAAGCGTCCACGAATTATAAGATCAGAATGGTTTCAATGAATGTAGCCTGCAAACTCACACACACACACACAATGTGTCCTAAGGAAGCAAAGAATTCATGAATGATCAGATCGGAATGGTTTCAATGATTTTGAAAATGTAGCTTGTCTCAAACGATGCAAACTCACACACACACACACAACGTGTCCTAAGGAAGCAAAGAATTCCAAATAGAAAGCAAAGTCAATTGAAAAGCAAGGCTAGCTTCTCAAAAATGAAGGTTAGATTAGATCACTCAGGGTACACAGTGCAAGCTTTATCTCTAGACATATTGCCAGGTCATCAAGATGCCCCTACGAAAGATACAATTACATTTAATGATTACTGCTCCAACCCCATCATCGCCTTGTCTCTAACTAATACACTAACTTAATTCACTTTTGTCCACCATTATATTTTCCCTCTCTCTCTCTCTCTCCCTCTCTCTCTCTCTCTCTCTCTCGCCTCCATTATCTGTTAGTTCTTCCGTCTCAATAATATAATCATCTAGAAACTATAAGATCATAATGGTTTGGATGATTTTAAAAATGTAGCTTCTAAATCTCTCTCTCTCTCTCTCTCTCTCTCTCTCTCTCTCTCCTCCATTATCTTTTTGAAAAAAGATGGTTCTTAGTTCAATTTTCCCCTCCCAAGAATCTAAGCATCCACGAATTACGATCAGAATGGTTTCATGAATGTAACAGAGAATTCATGAATTATAAGATCAGAATGGTTTCAATGATCCTGACTAATACATTGCTCTGGAGTATGGGAGGCTACAGGCACAAACTCAGCAGTGCCTCTTATAACTCTTTCTTACCAAGTTTTGGCTTTTCATTACCTTCTATAGGTAAGGCTTCCTTGCTTGTTCCACCCTCCTATCCTTCAACTAAAACTTTTGGTGGGTCCCTGGGTTTTAATTTCCAGGCTCCCATTTCCACTTCTATAGCCTTACCTTTTCTTGTAACTGGTGGACTATTTCCTCTAGCCTTCCCATATGATGAGGGGAACCTCCTTGAATCTATGTGATATTGGATCCACCTGCACCTTTGTGAGCATTTCTTTTCATTTCCCCTCATCAAATGTAGAGCTTTCATCCTCCTCATCACCTAATCTAGAGTCATCACTCTCTAGGAAGCATGGCTCTCTCACCTAACTGAATTTCAATATCTTATTTTTGCTCTTTCTCTTCTTCGGCATTTTGATCTTCAAAGAAGGTAGTGCAGCTATAATATGTGTTAAAAAATTTCTCAAAAATTTGATCTACCCATATCAATTGCTTACAATCCATGTGATATTGGTGTAGATGACAAGCCGTGTCAATTGATCATAAGTCACCTCTCCAGCCTACATTCCAAATGTAAAAAGAGATGTCATGAAGGTATACAAGAAACGAAGTAAACTTGAAATGCTTTCTTATTCGCATGACAAATCTTCGTTTTATTGTTATGTATAATTACATAGCATTGTTCACATCTTGAATATAACCACACTTTGATGTGGATAGAGAGTTGGCATGTGGATGGAAAGTTGGAAGTATATATAACCACATGCTCGTGTAACTACACATTCATGTGGGGGGAGAGTTGGTACACTTTCTCTCCAAAAATTATAAGACCAAGGAATGTGCCGTTCCTTGGGATCTTATATCATGTATTTTGCAAATCGCATAATGTATGTGCTTTCCTTCGGATCTTGCATCGTATATTTTGCAAATCGCATAATGTATTTTGCACATTGCATAATATGTCTTTTTTTTAAAGAATATTGTTGTCATATGGAAATGGATGGAACCATATCCAAAGAGGGGAAATTAAAACGTGAATGTTCCGCATTGAGAACCTTCACAAATGGATCCATCAATCTTTTGACTTGTGCACATAGGCTCGCCTGAGATGAAAGAGAGTCCATTTGACAACCACCTTTCGGTTTTTGGCCCTTTGTTGCAAAACACTGTGAACTGGTTCATGAGAGCACAAACCTTGAAAGGGTGAGCTCGATAGATATAATTAAGGCATGCCTATTCAACATGTGTATAGATGGGTGTCTCACCTTCACCGTATTACTAAGTCTGTTGCGTGGCACACTCAAAGACCTCCTTCAATGATCTTTTAACATTCTTGCTTGCACTGGACTGTTCAAGAAGCAATAGATGCAAAGCTAACTTCGTTGGAGGAGACAAAGTACGGATAGAACACCTCCCCACAATAGATAAAATGCTTGGGCTATCACACAAATGTCAATTATGCTCAAGCTACGGCAGCGCAAAAAATGGCAAGATGCAGAATTTGGGAATACGAACAATATTGTCAGGTATAACTTCTTTCTTCTTCCCTTCTTTAATCTCCCGTTCTTTCTCACACTTCGTAGAGCAATGTCAGTCTTGCCTGTAGTTTCGATTCAATAAAGAGAATCAACACAATCACCTTGGAGAAAACACAAATTGATGAACTATTCGAAACATGCCTACCTTCAAGGCACGATGTGGCATCGTCGACAAGCACATCACGTTTTCCCTTGCCATACCTCTTCAATACTTGTGCATGCACTAACCAACAATGTCGAAGTTTGATTGTAGCTTTCAACTCTTGGATCACCAAGTGATACGCAATGACATGCAACCTTGTCCAGGCGGTTGTCGAATCAAATAGTGTTCCTTCTTCACCTCGGGCATATTCTAGCTGAAACAAGGATTTTGACACATTCAATCGCTTGCGTCCGATGCTGATACTCTCTAAATTGATATAGTAGAAGGTAAGGTGTTGCTTAGGATTGCTGGCGAGAGGGGTATATCTCATGCCAGGGCCTTTAGGAACAGTTGCTTCACCAAAGAATAGGGAGCTGTGGGTGTTGGTATTGTTGAAGTGTGACTGGCGAAGCAGTAAGTAAATTTGTTTTGTATGAGAGAGCCCAGCTGCGACGGTAAGGAGACAGCACCGTCCCCAAACCTACCAATCTTGTTGGATTGTATGCCAAATGGACCGAGCACCTATATACGAAATGTGGTACTTGTACCTCCTTTTTGCAGGCTCAAACTAAGAGTGTCGCATTGAAGCCAGCACGCTCCTACAGCTAGATATGTGGCAAGAGATATTTTGCGAGGAGGAGGAGCGGGTTTGAAGGAAAATGGGAGTACTAAATGATCGGCAACAACCCGAGGAACAAGTGAATTGGGGAGTATAGGGAACCCAACGAGGTCACTGCCCCAGTGTCAAGGATCAAAGGGATGGTCTATGGAGGAGTTCCCAAAGAGAGGGCCACTAGAAATTCACTATTAGCTCGTAAGCCTCATATGGGCTAGGGCTGTAGGCCGGTGAGGCTACGCCTAGCTGAAGGGATGAGATCTTGGCTGGAGTTCGACGCCTGCCCCCTCAACCTCTTTGACACTTGGAACCCTCACAATGGCAAGCGTTACTCCCCCAGCAGCAGTAGCCCAAGAAACACCGTCACTTTGAGATCTTCCGAAAGAACCTCATGTATATCAATAGCCACAAGCAACGTGGCTCTTCCTTCCGCCTTGGCCTCAACCGCTTCGTCGATCTCACTAACATGGAGTTCAAAAGAAGCCGATGCCTGGGCTTGAATATGGAGGCTGCAAAGATCCGAGCAATGAGGAGCCATCATGCTGCACAACCCATAGCTCTCAGGTTTGCGGATCTTCCTGAAGCTCTAGATTGGAGAGCCCAAGGAGCAGTGACAGCAGCAAAAGAACAAGGCATGTGTGGTAAGAAATCGAATTTGTAGTCGAGCTGCTTCTTCCACCCGCAAAAGCGTCAGTTTCCTTCGTTGTGGCTGCTTTTCTAAGCACTTCAGTTCTTGTTGTTAGGGAGTTGTTGGGCCTTCTCTACGATGACGAGAGCCATCGAGGGAGCCAACACCATAGCCACGGGGATGTTGGTGAGCGTCTCCAAGCAGGAGCTCGTAACTTGCGACGTAGGAGGCATGAGCTCGACCTGCAACGGAGGGCTCATGGACAATGCTTTTGAGTGGGTGATTGAGAATGGCGGCATCGCGCGACGACAATGAAGGAAAGCTACCCTTACACAAGCTGGACTTGGGAGGACGGTGTCTACGACACCGACTTGGTTTGTTGACAAAAACTCCAAAAAACTCTCTTGATGAGATGTTTTTGGCGATGCAGCAGCTGCAAACAAAAGCAAAGGCACCACCTTTTAGGCAGGCATGGAACTGAATTTAGATGAAGGACTAAACACGTGGCTCAAAAGGAGCTTGGATTTTGTGTTTGATGGCACTATGTTGCCTGCCTAAAAATTGTGTTTTTGGATCTAGCACACCCCAAAGCTATGTGGTACTAGCTACATGTGGTTAGCATTGTAATGTTGGTACTAACTTAACATTACAATTCGAAAACAAGTGCTTGATTTTAAGTTTGAGCATGGTTGTGTGAAAACCCTAGGAGGGTCATCAAACCATAACCCTATATATTTGTAATTTATGAGTGCACTCCCTCTCTCACTCTATCCTCTAGTGCTAGACTCATTTTGAGCTAGAGGCCGTGTGATAGTGGCTTTTCTAAGAGGGCCTCCCCGCATCGAGGCTGAGGCTAGGGAGGCCGTCGAGTGAGGCATGAAGCTGAACTCTATCTGCGTGTGTTGGTTATCGGATGTTGGTGGATAGAGATCCCAGGTTGCATCTCCACTACAACAAACACAATGAGTTGAACAATGTAGCGATGGACAACGTGGAAGGCACATGAATAGCAGGACATAAATTGGAGAGAGAGAGAGAGAGAGAGAGAGCAATTGATGACATCTAACCGGAGTTCCCAGCCCAGCAGTGGACTCCCAAAGCGCACAACTAAGCAAGCATTTTCTCTTCATGGGGTTCCGAATTCTCCTTGCCAGTGGCGTTGAACCAGAACCATTGGTAGACGCAAGGAAGCCCTCTAAGATATATTAAAACAATGCACTTTAACATGGCATGATTCTTTTACTTTGCATAATTGAAATATGTAAAGTACACCAAGTTTAAAGGCATAAGAATAAGTATTAAATGCAATATAAAATCAAGAACGTGTGTTGTATGATTGCACTTTTGAAACCTATGCGACAAAATAGTTTTGTGCATTTATTTATGTATAAGTATGATATTTACTTCGTGTGAAAGTGTTAAATATTAAACTAAGGTGTGTGTTATAATACTGCATTGCAACCTTTGTTAGAAGGTGGCTTTTGATCATCTAACTTATGGAAGATGAGTACACAATGCTTGAGTGTGTCTTTGACTACGTCAATGTCTATAAAAGAAATCTTGATGTGTTAGTTTTGTATTATTCTTTATACTTTTAAGTCATACCTAGAAGATGAGTAATTTATGCAATTATATATGACAAAATGATTAGATATATGGTGTCACTATCTTGTCTCCTAAAAGGTGAAAATTTGGAAGAAACCCATCGACAATTGATAAAAGTGCGCAAGTTTCGACTCTATTAAGCTCATCATGTTTCCCACCTTGCAAGCTTCATGAGTTGTTATCTAATTGTGGGCGCTATGTGTAGCATGCTGAATGCACACAGTACAAACTAGTATCGATATTTGATCATGATGAATCCATATCCACTACCCATGCTTATCTGCAACGTAATTCGAAATCATTATGAAAAGATAAGGATAAAGGTGGGTCCTTATTTTAAAGCATGGTGTGACATATTGCCCATGTTGTGGAGATTGAATCAACGAAGAAATTGCCACAAAAGGACACAACTTCCTAGAGCTTATTCCTTCATGTCTTTGCATTAGGAAACTATAATGTGGTGTCTGTGCACCGGGGAACCATCAACGGTGCTATTTACTAAGGGGGTGGTGCACTTTTGAGCGGTCCAAGTTGTTCATACTTGGGAGGATGGTGGTGTGCTTCTAGGCCGTGCGGGACGGGTGCATCGAGGCTTGAATTCGAGTGCTATACATGTGGACTTAGGAGGAGGTTTAGAGAGGATGCGCATTGTGTGGAGATATTTCTAAAGGAACGGGGGACACGAGAGAAGGGTCAAAGACTTGAAGAACCGCTAGGGGCTTAAAATGTGACCAAGGGGAGACGTGGGGCTGTGGTATTGGATTTGAAAACGTGGGGAATCAAGAAAAAAGATCTGAAATTAAGAAAAAGATTTATTCAAAGCCGGTTAAAAACCAAAAGGGGGGACCTTTCCTCAATTTCAGGGATCGCCAGCTCACGCCAGCGACGGCGCCGGCGACGGCCCGGCCGGCCAAGATCTAGGTGTCCAGACCAGGGCAGGCCTATTTTATAGACCTTCTATCATTAGCTGCCATCAAGTCAAACCCCTCCCCGGCCCATCACGTCCTTTAATTAGCACCCGCCGATGACTCAGCACGGCATCGCCACGTGTCTTTTCAGTAAAGGCCGGTACAGTAACAACACCCGTTTCTTGCAAGATACCCAACGGTAAAAACCCACACACTCATAATTTCCAGCGACTTTTTCGTGCCTGGGGTCAGTAACCGCCCATACCCCGTTGCAGAGCGTCTGTACCTGGTGTCTTGTCCACGTGTCCGTCCCCACCCTTTGACGTGGCTTCCAGTACCGAGGTCAATTTCAGCTGCAGAATCCAGATCAGCCCTTCAAGACTTACCGCCGTCGGCGTTGCCGTAAACTTTGGTGTGCGCGATTTCCAACGGCCGCTCTAAGTTTCATTGCTCATATGTTTGTCCATCTCCGTTCACGCGGATATCTCGGGATATCTCATCCTACGTGGACTTGTACAACTCGATGTAAAGTTGGAACTACCTCCCTCTTTGTTGCCCCGAGTGGCCGCACTCGGGCAACAAAATGAATTAGATCTAATTAGTTGAGGATCTTATACGACTTATGTGAAAGAGAAGATACAAACTACAACAGAAACTCTAAACAAAACGGTTCGGTTGTTTCCTAAACATCCAATAACATTAAAAATGGGTTGGCTAAGAAAAAAGGAGCTCGCACTCCTTTCAACTTCACATCATATCATCAACATCACTCAAAAGTCTAAAGAGGACATAAGTATTAGTGACTTTTACATTAAACTCATCTTGATTATAGAATTATACAATAAACTAGTGGCAATGACTTGATAACATGCTTAACGACAACCACAACCGTCCACAAAAAACCTTATTCCAACATTAAAAACAACCCCTTGTCATGAATCTTTTCATGTCGCTCTAAGTTTTGCCATCAATACAACCTTTGATGCTCTTTAATGCAAACCTCCCCTTGCCATGTAGCTTTTCATGTTGTGCCAACAATACAATTGTGATCCTCTTTAATGCAACCCTCCCCTTGCCATGCATATTGAGATATCATGCCATGCATAAAAAGCCTTTGATTCACTATCTCCCATAGGCATTGTTGCATGATAGGACCTTCAATGCAAAGCACTCCATCGTAGTACTCCTTTTTTTGGTCTATGAACATGAAGTGTATCTTTGCTTTACAGATATTGAATCAACAATGATAATTATCATTAAACTAATGATTGTTTTATATTCCAAAAGAAGTGGATTTAAGTGTAATGAATGCTCTTGCTTTTAGAACAACTTTACTACCAAGACTTTTCTCTAATATGATGACCATCTCATGATGAGAATTTGGATAGAATCCCTATATTTTCTAGGATTCATAACCCAATTTAAATATGCACTTTTGCTTACAAAATAGTGTCTCGCTTTTTAATAACTTGCATAACATCTAAATGCATGTTTCTTGAAAGTTCGTATTACTAGAATTCCATTTTGGTCAATAAATGGGTATGATTCCATGTGACTTTATGGCTATTTATGCTTTTCAATCAAATTACGAGATTTAACTCCATCCTGAATTGGGATGTTTGGCAAAGGATATCTACAAAAAAGCTTTGCATTATTGTATTTACAAACACTTGTAATAATCTAGATTGTAAGTACTAAATTTGATTGTATGCTTCAAAGGAGGAGTAGAGAAAATAGTGTAGTCCTTGCTTTAGTTTACTGAGTGCAACGATGCAAGGTGTTTAGAAAATGTATGTATAATCATATTGGAAATAGTATTTAGAGGAAATATCTTACTTTAATTTACTAAGTGCATTGAGGCAAGGTGTTTAGAAAATTTATGTTAATCATATTGGAATACAATCATTGAGGATAAGATTGGTCGTCACAATAAGGTTATAATATGCAAAGTCACTATGTGAAAATCTTTGCTTAGAAATGAAATTTTATCTTGATATTAAAGGTCTTAATGTAATATTTCAATTTTAGAAGACGACAATTTCTTTACGAGATATCCACCTTATAGGACTCTTAATATCTTCTTGCAAGCCTAAACAATACATGTAGGTGGACATGCTTCAATGAGCATTTGTTTTAAAGCTATGCTTATTATAGATATGGGTAGATATGTGTGTGGAATGTGTGAAAAGTGAGGACTATTATAATTATAGCTAGAGGAACTGCGTGAAGATGACCTTGTAATTTAATTGAGAGAAAATACATATAAAGTTATTTTGGTCAAAGGTGTACAATGCTAAGCTTGCTTAAAGTTTGTTAAGGTTCTGATAGGATACACCTAGATTGAGTAATGCATATGGTCCTCGAATGAGTACTTAATGATTTCCAAAGATTTGATGTAGTGGAAAATATTCTAAAGCAAGGAAGTTTGCTCTAATATAGAGGAATGAATCCAATGTGTAGCAAGGCATGTGCATACCTAGGGATTTACTACGTAGATTTTGCATTGGGAAAGATTTTAGATGTTGTTCAAATGAAATATCACAAAATGTATTCATGCGATGCTATTCAAATAAAATATCCTACAATGTATGCATAAAATGAATGAATAAATAAAGGAATTGCATGTAGTAACTCTATTGCGAAGAATGAACTGTTGTTTTAGTTATGAATTCCTAACAAAAGACTAATATAGCAGTAAGCGACACCTTTGGATGCAAAGAGGAAGCAAACCATATTTAGCCTCGAGGTAGTTTTTGCATGAAGGTAAAAGATTTGTAGAATCATGAAAAGCAATCCAAGTCAATTCTTTAAAAAAAATGACATGTGGAAATTCATAAAGGAGAATCCAATTCTCCACTGTTGCACTACCTCCAAAAAGGCAATGCTAATAAACAAGTGCAACTATGTATGTAAAAATTTTTTGCACCCACCCCATCTTATAGGTAAGCATGTAATATTCCTTAAACAACATCTAACACATTTATATATATATATATATATAAATGTCGAATATATTAGGAGGGTGGTCAGCCTTGGCCAAAAAAAAGAGACCTTTAATACAAAAATTGGCCTAAGAATGGGTTTTCTGCCCTAGGCCTACACTGCAAGTAGCATCGGAGGCAGGAAGAAGGGAGCTAGCCACCCATTAATCCTGCTCTAACTACTAGCAGGTATCCATTGACCAGGGGGTCTAACTTCTAGGGTGACCCAGCTCAAATCCCTAAAGTTTGCTTTGATAAGTGCTAGGATGGCAGTCTCTCTCTGGCTCACCGAGACCCCTCGCTTAAAGATTATCTTCTTTCGAATATCCCAAATCACCATGCAGGTCGTTGCCCTGACTTATGGCAAAATAGCCGCTTGCGAAATTCTTGCAAATGTACTTTTGGGCTTTAATGGCACGATACGTAAGCCTTGAATTCTCCATAGACATGTAAACAAGGAGTAGGTAAATGTCACTAACCTTGTATTATTGATCCTAAAAATGCATAGTTTTGGACTCTTCTAATGCACAATATATATTAGGTTGTGACATACATGACCATAATAGTTGAGGAGAAGTATGCTTTTATGGAAAAATTGAGCTATTGTAAGTCGTAGCAATGAATAAATTATTTTTGCATTGAAACAAGCGTCACATGGCTATAGTACTAGAATGATGCCTTTGAGAGCAAAAAATATTATTAGAGTTTTTAGTACTTCTTAAAAACATAGGGAATTGCTCTTATCAAATAAACATCGTTTTGAAGGAAAGTGTTAAGATTTTCTTTAAAGATAAGGGACAAGGCCGTATAAATCTCCTTCTCAAACGATGCGAAAGCCTTACAAAAATAAAAATGCAAAGCCTTAAAGGAGATTTTGCAATGATAATTAGAATAGGGTAACCCTTCATCGGAATTGAAGCCAGTGGGGGTAAGATCAAGGTGAGGACTTTGCTTCTAGTTGTTATGTAGGTGGCTTGGGGGAGACAAAAAAAAAAAGGAGAAGAAACTAGAAAGAGTTGACTGGCTTGCTTATTGAGTGGGAAGTCATGGTCTAATACATTGGATGAGATCATGACTGAAGGGAAAATAGGAGTATGGCCATCTAGGAGTGACTAGTTGGCCCGCTTTGTTTACCAACATTGGTGTGCCCACATCCTTGCTCTGACCTCACCACCACGTGCAACCATCCACATGATGTTGTGGATTGTCGTACCAAATGGGAGACCTTAGCCTAGAGGGGGATGAATAATTTTCTACCCCTATTAACTAGGCCTTATTATCCCATGACTGTCCATTTGGTATGGATGTGGTTTTTAAACGCCGTTGACATGATGAAATTGTAATTTAGGACGGACTTACAGTGTTAGGTGAAGTATTTATGTCACCATGTAGCTGCATATATTGCAAAGTTTGTTGCAGCTGCTATACACCCTTTATGGACTTGAAGCACCCTCTTGTTTAGCTCTACCCTACACAAGAGCTTTTTTAGATGTCTCTTGCGTGTCTCGTGTGTCTTCGCATTCTTCTAATTCTATAGCAATTGTAGGGGTCACAATTGGCCGGCCATTTGTGAGTCTATAGTAATTGTAGAGGTGCATGATTGGCCGGCCATTTGAAAGCAAATTTTTGCAAAGGCATAGGCAAGGGTGGCAAGGTAAAGTAAAGAGAACATTCAAGTGGCGCCAAACAGAAAGCCATTTGAGTCATAGTGGCCCAGTGTTCATAGGCAATTTGTAAACTATATACAATGAAGCTGCAATAACTTTCATTTTCAATTGTAAAAAATATTCTCAAATTAGCCAAATAGAAGGCAATTTAGTTATATTTTAGCAAAAAATCTGGGAATTTTCAAGAAAAACCTTAAAAAATTGGAAACCCCAAGTTTTGTGTTGATCGGTTGAGAAAAACGTTTTTATGAGAACACTCCGTCGAGGCGAGGTGCTAAGGAAAACGAGTTGGTTGGGAACTCCTGGTGAACATGCACTAACCTAGCAGCATTAGAATTTAGAACGCCAAGCAATGTCCTTGTTTACGGCATTTGGCGTGGAAGAGGGGGTGGATATTGGGAAATTTTGTAAGGATTCTGGAGAAAAATCCAAAAAGCGGAGATTTTCTTGGGAAAAATGAGAAGCGAAAATGATCAGATAGGGTGGTGGGGCCAGGTACGGTGACAGGGGGGGCGGGCCCAGGCAGGGGAGTGGGGGGCATGTCGCCATTAAAAAGCAGCGGTCCGGGCGGCTGCCGGGGCCGGGGCCAGCCGGCCGGGAATATAAATACTGGGGCTCGGATATTGAAGGAAATTATTTAATAGCGCTGCCACCGAGGAAAAAACAAGTGTCCGGAACGCAGGCCACTCTGAGGTGGCAAACGGATCAGGCTTCAGTTGAAAAAATAAAACAAAATATTGTTTTTCTTTTTTGAACCTTTTCACACAAAAATATATAAATTTGCGAAAATCTGTGGCTGTCGGATCCCTCTCAGACGAACAGCGTAGATACGTGATGGCGGATGGCGGGCCCCGGCGCGCACTACGCGGCGCGTAGCAAATGAAGGCGGGCCACGTGGGGCCAGCGGTAGCGCAGCCGGACGTGCGCGACACGTGGCTTCAGGGCGCGGAGTGGCACCCTGCCACGTAGGCGGCGAGGACAATTAAGTAATCGGTGGGAATGTGCCCCTGGGGACGGGGCGGCGGGGGGAGTCTTTTACACCGGGACTTCTGAAACTTAAAGTTTTGGTGTAAAGAGAGCCCTTTCGGGTTGCGTCTAGAAGCCAATGTCGATTTATATGGTTTCCCAGTAGCTAGAAGTTCCGACGATCTGCGGCAACGTACGTCTATTCCCGTTTGATTTCCCGTCGTCTTCTCCGTCAATCGCACGAAGTCTTTGTGTGAGCTCGGCTATGGCGGTTGCTTGAGCTCCATTGCTTCTCCCAGCTTCTAAATGACCATCGCCACTCCCCTCTTCTTCTGCCAGCGCCGCAATCCTCGCTTGCCGATGCCCCCTGCGCTCTTGCGCTTGACTTGAGCTCTCACGCCCCCCCTTCCATCTATGGATTCCGCCATCGCCTCCTGCTCCTGAACTTTGCTTGCTCCCCCCCCCCCCCAGCCCCCCCTCCTTCACCCCCTTTCCGTCTGCTTCCCGTAGTCATGCCCGGCGTCCTTGTCGATTCCCACCCCTTCCCCTCCTTCGAATCCTCCATGCTTAGCTCTCCTTTCGAGAGCAATGTCGCTGCTCCGTCGCCTTCCTGCGATGGCTCCCGCTCCAGCGCGCTTGAGGCTCTCCCTTCCCGTCAGCCTCTCGTCTTATCGCCTTTGCATTACATGGACTTTGGCTGCACCCCGCCTTCCTCCCCTTCTGAGAAAGGAAGCCCCAGATTTTCCGTCATGGACACTCGGGACGAGTTTGGGCAGAGAGTGTTTCCTCGGAGCCTCTCCAAGCTCGGAGGGGCACAGAGCTTCGCTTCTGTGAGCGAAGATGCGGCCATGGAAGGGGAGGGTGTCCCTAGCCTCGGTTTTGAGCTCCACGGCACCGACCTGAGAGGCTTCGGGGGAGGCTTTTTAAGCCCTTCGCATCAATCTTCCGGCAGCTACATGGGCCCTAATTCCTGCAACAGTAACTATGGCGGCAACAACAGCTCGAGCAGCGGCTCGATGGTTGGCTCCCCGGTTCTCACTGACGCGATCACGGCGCTGCAAAAGTTTCTGCCTTCGAACAATGACGACGACGAACTGGTATGGCCAGTGGATTCGTGGCCAGCAATGGACGTGTACTCCTGCGACGATTTTCGGATGTACGAGTTCAAGGTGAGGAGGTGCATGAGGGGAAGAAGCCACGACTGGACGGAGTGTCCATTTGCGCATCCTGGCGAGAAGGCGCGGAGGAGGGATCCTCGAAGGATTCACTATTCAGGCACGGCGTGTCCCGATTTCCGGAAGGGGAGCTGCAAGAGGGGAGATGCCTGCGAGTATGCACACGGAGTGTTCGAATGCTGGCTACATCCGGCGAGATATCGGACGCAGCCTTGCAAGGATGGCAAGAATTGCAAACGAAGGGTGTGTTTCTTCGCGCATACAATGGAACAGCTTCGCGTGCTTCCCACGACGCCTTGCTCTCCCAGCCGAAGTAGCTTGCATTCGTCTCTCAAACCTTCTTCCTACGATGGTTCCCCCCTTCGACAAGCTCTCGCGAGCTCCCTCGATAGCTATGGCGGTAGCTATGGCGGAAATAGCTTGCTTTTTGACGATGCTTCGCCTCATAGCAACAATCACCTCCAGCTCTTGGCTTCCATGGGGAAGAAGGCAGGCTTCGGAGTGCCTGGCTATGGCGCATCGCACATCTCCCCCACATCTACTCTCATTGGCCATTCCCACTCGCCTCCTCCCCTCTCCCCTCCCCTCTCCCCTTCCGGATCTCCTCCAATGTCCCCTGATGTCGTCCTCCCTCGCAGCCTCGGCGGTCCCCAAGCTTCTGCCTTACATTCCCATTCTCCCCCGTCTCCTGCCCTCGTTCCCGCTCATCGCCGTCACCTTGACAGGCTGCACACCCTCCCGACCATTTCCATTCCTCCCTCCGATGGCAGAGATTCCGATGAGCTCGGTTACTCCCCCGTTGCAAAGGATCCCGAGCCTTCTCATGCTATGAGCGACCTCATCACCACTCTGCAAAATTTGCAGCTGAAAGCCCGAGTGGGCGATGCGAACAGGATGCTGTCACCTCAGTGGCCGCTGCAAGCGCCTGTGTTCCAGAGCAATCTTTCACGCAGCTTTCCTGGTACTCCAACAAAGTCGAAATGGGTCTCTGACGCTGGTCTGTGGGAGTGCAGTGATTTGGAAGTGGAAGCTCCAGTGCAGAGGGTAGAGTCCGGACGTGATTTGAGAGCAAAGATCTATGGTAAGATAGGTAGGGAAAATGGAGTGGAGAACGAGACCCCGGACGTGGACTGGGTAAGCGATCTTGTCAAGTGAGATTTCTGTAGGATCAAAATGCCCCCCAGCTGAAGCCACGGGAGGGCTAGGTCAGACAGTTGCAATCTGTAGGTGGGACGAGCGTAGTTTGTATATAACTAGGAGATTTGCCAGTGATGGGTTTGATACTCCAAGCGTAATTGTGAATTTTTGCTCCTCTGCTCCTTCGAGGGAGGAGCGCAGGTAGCTGCCGCGGTCTGTCGAAATTAAGGTCCAAATTGGGGTTCGAAGAGGAAGATAGGGGGGATACGGGCCTTCAGCTCTGTCTGAGATTTCTTTGAGATTCTTTTTGAGTCAAGCACAGAAACAGTCGCAGAAGCAAGCAATTCCTAGGTGCCTCTCGGGTTGGTTAAGAGGGGTTCTACAGAGGATGTAGTGCATTGTGGAAAAACCACGCCGTTGATTTTGGCAGAGTTTTGTGAGTTTGGGAGGTTCTGCCAGTGTTCATACATAGCGCTTCAGGAGCCTTGGTTCTAAGGCTTTGGCCGAATGGATGAAACATATTCGCAACTATTAATTAGCTATACATGCGTTGGATATGCATTTCTTGCCTTTCCATCGTTGGTATTATGAGAAAAACAAACTTAGTATATGTGCAGCAGGCAATTTGCCGGTCTCAATTTGCAGCGGATTGGTGCTGCGGTTATTTATGCCATTGTTATTAATCCACGGCCCCGAAAGGGGGGCTTCTCTTTTCTCCTGCACCTATAGATAAATTACCCCGGCTCTGTCTCGCTTGTAGAGGAAACGGAGAACCCGAGCAGAGGCCAGACTCTGTTTTATATCTCATTTCTGAACTCTTCATTTTGATTATGCCTGTAAATTCGGTTGGCAAGAAATGTGATTTGACTTTTCTAAATCCTTTTTGTCTCCCGCTCAGCCGCAAGGTACAATTGATAGGCCTTCAGTTTCTTGATTTAGATCGCATCTGTGAAGTATTTAAGGTCTCATTTTGTAGAACAATGGTGGTTCGTAGAATGGATGCTGCCAGAGTGCGTCAATGTGCAACTCAATCGAATTGCCTTAATTGTGTTGATTTTGATTTTTGGTGAATGAATGATAACATTTAGTGGAATGGAACTTGCTAATGCAGTCGCTAGAGTTGCCTCAATGTGCTAGAGATGCCTCAATGTGCTATTCAATCGAATTGCCTTCTTGATTTTGATTTATTGCATTGGTAACATTAAGTGGAATGAAACTTGCTAAAAGTGTCAATGTGGGACTTGAACGAGTTGGCTGAATGTGCTAGAGTTGCCTCAATGTGCGATTCTATCGAATTGTCTTCTTGATTTTGATTATTGCGTCGGTAATGTTTAGTGGAATGAAACTTGCTAGAAGGGTGAAACTTGCTAAAAGTGTCAATGTGGGACTTGAACATGTAGTGCAATAAGCTGCTTGAATGCCTTGTTTGCGAACCTCAATTTGTATGTACACGGACCCTTTCCACGTTAGACCCCAACTCTTTTGTATCCATTTTCTTGAGTCCACAATCCTCTCCACCAAATGTTGATGAGCTTATTGTACTAAATGCTAGGCTTATAAAACGGCTTGAAATTTTCTATCGAGACTTTCAGCTGTGGAAAGTAGTCGGATCTATCGAAAGTAGTTCACATGTAAACAACGTTGATTTCTGGGACTTAGTAGGTAGCTGGGAGCTATGAATGGAAAGGTAGCTGGGAGCTATGGAAAGTAGTTCGCGAAGTGTCGTAAGTCACAGAAAGCACTTTAATTTCTTTATACATAGAAGTACAGACGAACGAATTGGAATCAAACAGTTTAATTTGCTCCATGTGATTGCAAATATTTTCATCTGTTCATTCTGCACAAATATATATATTCTTTAACTCGCTCTTTCGTCGGAAAACTAGACGATTGTCTTTACGACATGGGCGGTGATCTCTTGGGATGCTTTGACATAAAGCAGTGCAGATTAGCAGCAGCGGTGACGAGTTATACATTGTGGGTGCTTCATATGATGGACGAAATGTCACTACTCAAGGAGCACATGGACACGGATGTTGACAAGTTACGAATGCATGACCATGCTTTCCCTGCAAGCTTTCACAAACCAAATCAAACGGTTTAAAATATTTACGAATTCACGATTCAACTATGAAGACAATTGGACAAATTATTAAGGACAAAATTAGTAATAAATGACATGCTTGAGTCGCAAAGCTTAGAAAACTTGGTATCTATTCAAAGCACAATGCCTGCATCTTTTCAAAGCTGAAAAGATAAATTGTGACGTTGGTATCTAATCAAAGCACAATGCCTGCATCTTTTCAAAGCTGAAAAGATAAATTGTGACGAACTGAATTAGAGAAATTGGACCCAAAGTGCATAAATTGAATGCTCACTCAAATGGGATCCAAAAGTCATTGGACCCAAAGTGAATTGATAAATTGAATGCTGAGACAAATTGGACCTAAAAGTCAGCGCAAAATCATCTTTTCATTGCAAAATCATATTTTCAGCATGTGGTGGCGTTCCATCAATGCACTAATGTGGCAACAAAAAATGCAAAGAAAACACTCTATTTTTCTTTTGCAAAGACATCTCTTCTCTCTATTCTTACTTTAAGGAAAGGTTTTCAAACGGAGCAATTCTAGAGGTTCGGGAAAGGGCACAAGGAGCTTCGCTAGAGGTTCGAGGGCTAAGCGGAGGTTTGGAGGGATCACGCATGTCGTATTGTGCTACTGTGGGTGAGCCATCAAACTGAGTGCCAGAGCAGACTGGACTGCAGCAGACTCAGCAGCGCTCAACTGCAGCAGCAGCAGTTGATGTGGCCACAATTTGGGCAAGGAACTGAGGGATAGACTTGCTTGCCAGGTGTCGTGCCACTATGCCCTAAACGTGGAGTAAGTACTACACGTGGACTGAGTAAACGGACTACAGTTGGGAGCAGACTCAGATGACGTGGCAGAATTATGGAGCAGATGCTGAGGGATTGACTTGCATGCCACGTGAGTGCCCTAATCGGAGAGCGGATATTGACACGTGGACTCTGGAGTAAATGCAGAGGAAAGAGAACAAAGAGGGGGGGGAGAGAGAGAGAGAGGAAAGTGTGTGTGTGTGTGTGAGAGAGAGAGAGAGAGAGAAAGTGATCTCACAAAAAAAGTGAGATTTCACCCAAAAAAGAACTCAGGCATAAGAGTCTTAGAGAAAGATAAGAGGAGAGAGACAAGAGGGAGGAGAAGAAAAGAGTAGGAGAGGGGGGAAGAGAGATAAGAGTGAGGAGAGGGGGAAGAGAGATGAGAGTGAGATAGAGAGAGGAGAGATGAGAGTGAGAGGAGAGACAGAGACGAGAGCGAGATATTTATCTCTTGTTCTTCACTTGTCTCTCTCCTCTCTGTCTCGCTCTCGTCTTTGTCTCTCCTGTCTCGCTCTCATCTCTCTGTCTCCTCTCTCGCTCTCGTCTCTGCTCTCTCTATCTCACTCTCATCTCTCTTCCCCCCTCTCCTACTCTTTTCTTCTCCTCCCTCTTGTCTCTCTCCTCTTATCTTTCTCTAAAACTCTTATGCCTGAGTTTTTTTTTGGGTGAAATCTCACTTTTTTTGTGAGATCACTCTCTCTCTCTCTCTCTCTCTCTCTCTCTCTCTCTCTCTCTCACACACACACACACGCACACACACACACACACACACACACACACACACACATATATATATCTTTATCGACGAGAGCGAGATAGAGAAAGACACGAGAGAGGAGGGGGGGAAGAGAGAGACGAGAGAGGAGGGGGGAAGAGAAAGAGATGAGAGCGAGAGGAGAGTGATACAGAGAGAGACGAGCGAAAGATTAAGAGATAAATATGTAATTAAAAAAATAAAAATAAAAAAAAAATATATATATTATAACATAACTAACATGCACACATCAAGAGACATCGAGAGATTATTATGTATATGAATAATATAATTTGTATCATGCTTTGTTGCCTTGAAATTGCCTCGCTCCCACCCTCTTGCTCCCTTTCCTATGCTATGTCCCACATGCAGAACAGAGCGAACACTCGTCACTTCGTAGGCAGCTTTGCTCTCTCTCCTTTGGTAAACACGGGGATCGAATTGAGACCAATTTGAATCCTTTGAAGGAATGAGGCTAAGAATAGAAGTATGTGAAAGCTTGGGGCATAGAAGTAAAACCTTTTTAGGAATGCAAATATGTGAAAGCTAATCAACTAGACCCTTCTCTCTACTCGCCTTGGCAGTGCAGATTATCTAAGGATGAAGTTCGTAGGCCTTGAGGAGGCACTTACATTCCAATCCATTGTCAATCATTAGGCACTTGGTATATGCACCTCTTTAGATCACGCTTTAAATCATGTGGAACATTTAATAAAAGTTGTTAGGTAAGGCTTGAGGTTATGGAAGAAATCTCACTCGCATCTTATATTACTCATTGCGAATTCGCTTCGAGCCACTGCTGGAGTGATGCTCTCTCTACCATCAATCTTTGCAACAAAATGATGCTCTTTGAAGTTGCTTAAAATTGCATTGCTCTAACAATGCATCCTATATTTTCTCCTCCCCCCCACGATGCAACATGCTTTAGTGGTCTTTAACTGCTGAGCTCGAATTTTAATTTTGGCGGGTGATCTTGATAAATTTGATGAGAGATAGCTTTCTTGCTATGGTTGCAACTATGGTCACAATGGGATTGGACATTGCAATAGCGATTAACATGATAGAAACAAGAGTCGCCCATGCATGTAAACACATGCACAATTGGGTACATGCATGCACACACACATTCACACATAAACATAGACATGCACATGCATAGAGACATGCATAGCAACACTACATTCACACATACATAGAGATGTACTCACTCACATTTCCAAATAATCAACACATACACATGTTAAATACATTTTCCATGTTAAATACATTCTCCATTTTTGATCGCTTATCCCCCTTGCCTATATCAATTTTTTATTCTTGTTGCCATTGGATGATGGCTTTGCCATAGACATGAGGAATTTCTTGCATCCAATAGCATAGAAACGTAAGCTTGAAACCCATGATTACTACTTCAGGCATTCAAAAGTCTACTAAACCATGACGCAACACATTAATCTTCCAAGTTTTTGAGAGGAATAAAGATCACAATAAGTACTTCAAATTTTTGCTTCCTCTATTTCCTAAGTAGCACACCTGGAGGGGTCTTGAAATTTGAAAATTTATTTTCTTAAAATTATGATCCCACCTTGAGACCCAGCGGAGCGGGTCTCTAACGCGTTGTAGACGGGTCATGCTACTCGTGTAGTTTGAAAACCCATCGACCATTATATCATGAAAACCCATCAACCATTCCATCATGAGGAGGATTAATTTTGAAAAATTCATAGTTGACCCCTCAACCATCCCATGATGCTTGAAATCAAAACACAACTTGCGTGAAACGAAAGTTCAAACATTGTTCTTGGTGGGGTAGAATACGAGTTCTATGGATGAAGTGACTCTACAGATAAATCAGTGGAGTAGAATATAGATGGAACATGTACACATTTCATTGTGAAGGAAGATCATAACTTTGGGGAGTTGAAATTTAATGAAAGTTCATTTGGTCTCATAAAAAAACATCTAATGGAATTTTATTTGGTCCCATACAAAAACATGACATCTCAAGGACAAGAAGTGTAACGTTTTTTTAAAAAAATTTTAATATTATAAAAATGTGATGGCTATATACTATAAAGGGTGGGTTTGTCCCTAAGCAAGTTCCATACAAACATTTGGCCAAACAAGGTCATGTGAGAATTATTAGTAGAGCTGTAAAAATATTAGATCTTGTCATTGACCTAATTTTTCTTTTCTTTGTTTGACATGAAAAGTGAAAAAATTATCACCAAAACCACCGAATTCATTTGTGTACCATATTGCTAAACCAGTTGTGGATTGAATGTATCATCAGCATGCAAGGAGAGTAGATGGAAGATCCACTAGATCCCCTAACATAGCCGTCTTCCACTTAGCTTTGATGTTGAAGCAAGACATAACAACTTGATCTCTCGACTCCCACCTCCACCCTCATCCAAATTCCTCTCACCACTGGGCAAGACCATAATACATGTTTTTGATCTTCCACCCCAACCACTGCAATACAACATGACTAATATTAGACCACTTGGCAAGCCTCTTCCTCACAAGTAAAGACACCAAATGCATCTTCCAAGCATGAACCCAGCTTTCCCCACCTTGCAAACTCTCGACATAATTTTTAACTTGTCCATCCACCACCTCTAATTCCTTCTCAGTCTCTATTTAGAATAAAGCCCCTCCACCGGTTGGGAGCAGAGCATCCCCTTATGATTTTTTTGCAATAATTTCCCTTAAGATTGACTTTTAAAAGACCATTGATTAACCAACCAATTTGTAGAGAAGATGGTATTAGTAGGCCAACCTTCTTGAACAGCCTTCATTTGTGGTGAGTTGGAATTCCCTTATGAGCCAATCAATAGGTTTGTAGTCTGCTTTCTCGGCATCCCAGACGTCTAACCACCTTTGAATTCCCTTCCTATGTAAACCTTTGGCTCGAGCCAAATCTACATAAGCTAGAGCTTCCTGTTGCTTCTTAACAGCAATCTGAGACCTGACCTTCCCCTCCATGCCAAGTGATGGCAATAGCATTTCCACGCAGGCACAAGCCCCACAATTAGATTCGAGCCCTTGAATTTCAATGGGAATAGAGAGCACACTTTTTGATACCACGACAACCCTTTCCAAGAGCCTACATTGCTACCCTCTTCTTGCTCAATGAACCATGAAGTCATCTGCACCCACGGTGCCTTACACTCAAACAACCATTTGCAAATCAAAGCAATATTCAGAGTACTAATATCTAGGATACCCAACCCTCCTCTAGTCTTAGGCAACTTCAACAGATCCCAATAAACTTTCTTTTTCCCTCCTCCTTAGCCTATAAGAAGGATCTAAACAATTTCTCTATCTCATCCCAATGACATTTTCTAAAATTCCAAATAGTAGCGACATATGTTGTCATGGCAAAGAGAATGTGTTGGATAACTAGCAACTGGGCATTCCATCCTAACGACAACCCGCACCAATGTCTCTGCTTCAGTTTGATTTTTCCTTTACCCAATTAAATCTTTGCCTTACAGAATTGCCAATGCCCAGTGGGGCCCCCAAGTATCTTACAATTTCCCCTCTCCCAATCCATTGCATTTTAAAACAAGATAGCTAGTCGAGTACTTCTCAAGGCATATCTACAAAAGTTTTGCCCTAGTTGCATTTTGAGCCTGAAGCTATACAAAAGTCTTGGAAAATACCATGTTCATAATGCTTTTATCATCCTCTTGTGAAAAAGCAAAGCTGTCATTAGCAAATAACTGCAAACAGATTTGATCCCCTCAAAGATAGTTGGACATGTCTAATCAGTCCATCCTTCATTGCCAACTTCACCCTTTGAATTAAAAGCACTGTGCATATTCCAAAGAGAAGTGGAGCCAGTGGACATCCGTACCTAACCAACCTCTTGAGAGTATGTCTCAACCACACCCCCATTTAGGCATAAGACCGCTAAAGCATTCTCAAATAATACAGCAACCATCTTGATAAAATGTATGCCAAAACCCAGTCTCTCCAAAATCATAAGCATGGAGTCCCATTTGATCCGATCATAAGATTTGTCAAAATCAATGCCAAAAAATAGACACCTTTGGCTAGCTATAGCAGCAACATAATCAAGAGTAGCTGAAACATTAAGAATATTCTCATAAATATCTCTAGCTCTAATAAACCTTGCTTGTTCTCTATCAGCCACTGTAGAACAAATATCTTTTATGATGTGTTCAGCATAGTAATAGGACATCAATCTCCCACTGATAGCCTAACTTGTCTCTTTGGAAATAGCTTCACCAACCCTGTTAGATTACACGGCGCAGTGGAACAGAAACTGAACAAAGAATAGAGAGTACACAGTAAACTAGAGAGGAAAAAAATTTTCCTTCAATACTGATGCAGTACAGATGATGGCTTTGTCCACCCGTGTGCTCCCACAATGGAGCTTAGGTGGCGATCTAGATAGATATTAGGTGAAGAGCTACTAGCTGGAAGATCTAATCTGATCTGGTACAATGGATTGGGAGGTCTCCTCTTTCTAGCTATGAGGGCGGTAGTCAGATCAACGTAGCCGATGGAACCAACTAGTCGTCCATGGAATATTCAAGGAATATTCCCTATACCGTCGCCTCGGTGTGGACTTCATCTATAGGGGCTTTGTTGCAATTGGCTTTTGGTGAGGTTTTGTTGATAAGGTGAGGATGCTCTTTGTAATGCCTCCATGGTGCTTTGCTTGAATGATGGTGTTGCAGGCATGTTTGAGCTACGAATCTCCATTAAACAGGGGTGAGGATGCTCTTTGGAAAGCCTTCACAATGCTATGCCTGATTGGTGGTGCTATGGGTAGGTTTGAGCTATGAAGGAACATTAGATAGGGATGGCCAATGTCACCCTTCTTATTTTCTCTTTGCATTATTCTGCTTATTGCTCTTCTTAAGAAGAGGTGGAGTGAAGGTAAGTTTTCCTTCAGGGCAACAATTTTGTGCCCGATTGTTTGCCTACGATATTATTAATGTATATGCTATTGTATAGGACAAGGTGGCTAATCTGTTGGGGATACTTCAATTATTGTGTGAGGTTTCTGGGTTGTTTTTTGTGTGGACTAGTGTGCATGAAGGAAAGATTGAGTAGAGGAAATACCTATGCAGAGATAAGAATATTTAATACATGGTAGCTCCTCTATGTTTGGGCCACTTGGTCTGTCAAAGGTTTAACGACAAGTTGTGGGAGGAGTTTCGGGAGTGGCATGGAAAGAATGCATGGGTTGGGACCCCCGTTTCCTTGTAATTCAGCATGTTTTCAGTGCAACTACATGGCTTTCCTTGCATCTGCATGGGTTTTAAATAGAAATTGAGGAGCTTTTCAAAAATTCAAAGCACATGAAAGAATTGGGAAATGTAATCAAATTAAGATCTACAAGAAGTCTAACACCAATCCAACTATTCAGCATATGGTAATGGTCCACCAACACCACGCATGTGCAAAATTGTAGTGGAGGGTAGGAAAGGCATACAGGGGGATGCTAGCCTATCATCCTATTGGAAAGTATTTGGTAGGATAGGGCCATCAAATGGCAAACCCCTAAGACTAAATCTTCCCAAATCAAGGAAGGAACATTGGAAAGATGCAGGGTCCTAGAGCTTGTGGGGTCATCATCGTGCCAATTGGTAACCTGTGGATGCCCTTAGGGTGTAATCAGGTTGATGCAGGATGAGTTGTTTCTAATTTGGGAGGTTATTCATTGTGTCCTTGACTCGTGATCTACCAACTATGTGGTGAACCCTAAATGGATGATCAATCAATGGACCGTTCAGGCTGCACATTGAGGAGGCTTACTGCTCAGGTGGTGTACAAGGTTGTGTTGCCCAATAGAGCTCCATTCATGAGGCTCAATGAGAAATGGCCTTTCAGGCATGGTAAAGGGTAGTAGTAGAGGAGATTAGTGGATATTTCGATATAGCCTTGTGGTGGGAAGGTAAAATTTTTATTTCAGAAAGTACTGCTTAATTGGATTCCAGTAATAGGTCGATTGGCAAAGTGGGTCAAGGTGTTACCTATATGCCCTTTGTGTACGTGCACATGTTGTGGAGTTGCTGAGGCACTTTCTTAGGGATTGTGTGGTTATGAGGAGATTTTGGAGCCATATGAAAGGCATTACCTATAGGATGGGCTCGATGTCTCACGCTTATTGTGGTGAACCACAAGGTATGTTATCGATTGTGGCTGTCGGCTTGCCCTTATTTAAGGTGCTAATTTTGTAGCTGTCTGGGGCTTGCATAATGCAATTGCCTTGGATAATAAGGGAGGATTGGTTGCTACTTCCATAGTTTGCATTGTGGTTGATCAAGCATGGCCTCATAGTCTTCCTCAACAACGTCCCATACTCCTTTGCGCATAAGAAGAAGTTGCATCCTCGTTTGCCAGGTAGGAAATCCCTCCCCTTTGAACTTTTCCATGAGCAATGAGGTGAAAGTAAGAGAAGTCATTGTGGTGCACAATAGGTAACAACTCCAAGGTGGAAAGAATGTGACGTTAGGTGGAGCATAATAGCGGTGAGTTAGAGCATGAATAGCTGGAGTGGCAAAGGACTGAAATCTGAGGCAAAATCAACAACATGCTGAAGCGAAAAATGGGACAGAAGATTTGAGGCATAGGCAGTAGATTACGGGCAGCATAAGATTTTTGCCATTTCTTGTAGGTGACGTATATTTTGATATGCACCTTAGATTGCGATGAAATAAGAGAAAAAAATGTAGAGCTGAATGTAGTCTACAACTTTACTCTATATTCCAAAGCAATATTCGACGCGTATCTCTGGATATCTTCGTCGCACTGTCCAGAAGTCTTAGAAAACTGCGCATCAATTCGCCTTAGCAAGTAGCTTTCAATGGAGGTAGAATAGAGTAAACAGCCACAATTATAATAGGTGGAGAGGCTAAGAAGAAGAGCTAGCTCTTCATTGGAGGAGGAGGAAAGCTTCCATTTGCGGGCCTCCCTCAACCTCTAGGTTAAGCTAGGAAGAAAGGAAGAAATGAAGGAAGGTGGGAGAATGGCTAGGAACATGCCTCTGATACCACATGATGGAACTACTAGGAGGCATGCTAGGCTAGGCTAGATAGCAAACATAATGAAATGGAAATGGAAAGCAAATGAAATTCTTAAAAAGAAATGAACAACCAAAGGAAAGTACTTACATAACCAAAGAGGCTTGAAGTTTGATTGATCTAGGCATGACAAAATACGAAAAACGATTCTTGGCTTCAATCTGTGAGGGATTAGGTGGCAATGGCAATTTCAGAAGGTTGGATGAAATGGGTCAAGCATTTTGTCTCAAGTTCAAAGTTATCGATTGTCCAAGTCCCATCCAATCTTTTAACCCAAGCAATGCGCACACATATACAAAAATAAAATAAAACAAATAAATTTGATTAGTAAATGTATCTCACACAAACGTACACTTATTTCTTCACACACACACACACACACACACACACACACACACACACACACATATGAATACTTCCCTAACTATGAAATATTATTTTATGTACCCCTGTGAAATCTTCCCTTTACACTTTCTTGTTAACCACCCCACATACCAAGCCCACTAATCGTCCTATACCTCCTCTAATCCCTTATTAACACATGTACTCATTCGCTCCTTACTCCACTTGTGACTTAAACTTCACCTAAGAATCCATATGGTTGTCTAAATTCCTAGGTAAAGTGATAACAAGCCGGGAAAAATAGGCATTACCTGTCTACCCAAACGTAACTATGATGTTCTGACACCTAGTTTGTTTGAATGGTGGCAGATAAGTGGACCCTGACCTAAGAACCTGGGATACCTAAGGATTTGACATCTTTTTTTAATATTATGTTTATCAAACTCAATATTATTAAAAAATTCTTAATTTTGATCTTAATTTTTGTAAACTCTAGTTGCATTTTTACACCTAGATGTCTCAAACGTTTTTTCCTTATATGTTTTCCTTTTTGTAACTTTTTATCCAATTGATGGAATTAATTGTATGGCTCAATTATTGATGGGACTTTTTAATCTAAACACACACTTTTATTTCCCAACTAGCCTTTCGTCGGGCTAGTGCCATACAATTAATTCACTTCCATTGGATAATTCTTAGCATAGATAATCCCTAGTCATGTGATCCACCTTATTTTTTACTAATTTTTATATCTATTTTGTAGAAGTGGTTTACGCATTTGCTATTGGCATTATTTTTTCATTTTGACACTTATCATATAGATCCACTTTTATTCACTTCTATCAGTAGGTGGGGAGTAAGTTCCACATGGTGGGCTTACTCCCCACCATGTGGTCTTACCCTCTGAGTTGGAGGTGCCCCCCCCCCCACACACATACACAGACAGACACACACACATACACACACACACACACACACACACACACACATAATAAATTTGATTAGTAAATCTATCTCAAACACACATACACTTATTTCTTTACACACACACATACATGAATACTTCCCTAACTATCAATAGGTCTTTTATGTATCCCTCGGAAATCTTCCCTTTACACTTTCTTTTTAACCACCCCACATACCAAGCCCACTAATCATTCGATACCTTCTCTAATACCTTCTTAACCCATGCACTCATTCGCTCATTATTCCACTTGTGACTTAAACTTCACTTAAGAATCCATATGGTTGCCTATATTCGTAGGTAAAGCAATAACAAGCTGGGGAACATAGGCATTACCTGTCTACCCAAATGTAGCTATGAGGTTCTAACACCTAATTTGTTTAGATGGTGGCAAGTAAGTGGACCCCAACCTCGAAACCTAGGCTGCTTGAGGATTTGATATCTTTTTTCAATATTATGTTTGTCAAACTCAATATTATTAAAAAATTCTTAATTTTGATCGTAATTTTTGCAATCTCTAGTTGCACTTTTCAACTTAGATGTCTCAAACAGTTTTTTCTTATATGTTTTCCTTTTCATAACTTTTTATCCAATTGATGGAATTAATTGTATGCTCAATTATTGATGGGACTTTTTAGTCTAAACACACAATTTGATTTTCCAACTAGCCTTTGGTCCGAGCTAGTGCCATACAATTAATTCACATCCATTGGATAATTCTTTAGCATGGATAAATCCTAGTTGTGAGAAAACAATACAACGTATGTGCTCAACAGATAACAGGATCTCATATGCACGAGAGAAAAGCAGATAGTATGGAGAATCAAAAATTTGATTACTATAAAACTAATACAATAGATGGCGCTGCCTCCCAGCCGTGCGCTCCTATGTGAGAAGCTTCGATGGCATGCTGGAAATAGTAGAGGATGGAGGCTCGATGCTAAGGAATCAGGGTTGCTATAGCCAGTGATGAATATGGGTTTCACGGGCTTGCTCTTATATATCCACCAGTCGTAGTCCGTTAGACCCAATTGGGAGAGTGACCCAGTCGGCCCAAAATAGCTGACTAGAGGTCAATCTTAAAATAGGCCACCAACCACATGTTAGAACCGTGGTGCAGAATAGAGCAACTGACCTATGGTTTTCGTTTGGCCTAGAGCCGCCATCCGGGATCATCTGGGGCTCCAGACGGGCCTCGCAACCCGAGAGTGGGCTACCCCAGGAAATGCTCCGTCTACCCTCAGTGCAGTCAGTCATGGGATGCCTTCCTGCACTTGCATGTAGCCTAGTTGGTAGTGTGCCAACTCTATCTGAAGCCATCCAGCCATCAGGCCACACGTGGCCCCCATCTGGTGTCCAAACCAAGACCTACCGGATAACCGAGCTACTCAAATGCCTTCTCCTCATATGGGGGGCTTACAAGTAGAGTTAGCTGGTTCCTGCATAGTTACACGATTAAGCATTGATATCTAACACCCCCTCTCAATGTAAACCCGTAAGTGAACTACTTTTTTGGCCCAATGCCAAGTCGATGAAGATGCCTCTTCAGCACGTCTCTTCCAAGAGCCTTCGTGAAGATGTCCGTAGCATTCTTTGTAGTCGGACAATACACCAAGTTGACCTCTCCATCCATGATGAGCTCGCATACAAAGTGATATTGAATGTGAATGTGTTTTGTGCGAGCGTGGAACACAGGGTTCTTTGCAATTGCCATGCAACTCTGATTCTCACATGATAACTGTGTAGGCTTGTTCTGCATTGCACCCATGTCCCCTAAAATCCTCCTTAACCACACTGCCTCATAAGAAGCAAAACATGCTGATTTGTACTCAGCCTCGGTAGAAGAAAGAGCAACTATAGGTTGCTTCTTGCTGACCCATGACACAGCTCCAGATCCAAGTGAGAAACAGTAACCTATCACTGATCTCCTGCTATCCACATCTCCTACCCAATCCGAGTCACAGGATCCGGTCAAGGTATTGCCCTTGGTATAGGTGATGCCATAATCAAGTGTGCCTTTGATGTATTTCAGCACCCGCATCCCTGCCCTCCAATGGTTCTCCCAATCACCTCTGTCATCAAAGCGTAGTTGACCAAGTGTTCCTGCGCCCTTCTTTGCTCCTCTAATCTCTTGGACTGGTGGTGTTCGGATGATTTTTTCTCAATGGCTAGAGGTTCTCTACCATCCAAAAGCTTCTTTACTCACTTTGGGAATGGCTGTTGCCATTGTGGTTCTATAGGCTCTCCTTCCTCTTCTTTATCTTGAATCCTCCCAAGCACCGTTGGGGGAGTTCGGTTTGCTGTTGGTGGTTGTACTGGATGGATATCCTGGTCCTAGTTGTCTGGGAAGGAAGCATCCTCCTCCAATTAATGCGGCTGTTCTGAGAAGACCACATTGCGACTTACTATTACCTTCTTGGTAACAGGATTATAGAGATGGTAATCCTTCGCCTCTTCACTGTAGCCCAAGAAAATACACTTCCGGCTCTTCGGTTCCCGTTTGGTCCTATTAGCATCAGGGACATGCACAAAACAGTCACATCCAAAAACTCTGAAATGTGCAACTGAAGGTTTCTTATGAGAAAAGGCCTGCAGTGGAGTCATCCTATTCACAGCCTTCGTGAAGCTACGATTCAGAATGTAAACTACCGTGTTACATGCTTCAGCCAAGAAAGTCTTTGGCGAATCTTTCCCTTTCATCATACTCCTACCCATTTCGCAGATGATGCGCATCTTGCGCTCTACTACTCCATTTTGCTGTGATGTATGTGGCGGGGGTTTCTGCCTCTTGATCCCATGACTTTTGCAGTAACTTTCGAATTCACTTGATGTGAACTCACCACCTCTGTCTGATATGAACTTCTTCACCTTCCTCCCCGTTTCTTTCTTGACCATGACATGCCATTCTTTGAACTTACTAAAAGCCTCATCTTTAGTCTTTAGGAAGTATATCCATATCCTTCTACTGTAGTTGTCAATCAGCGTCATGAAGTAGTAGGAACCACCCAAAGCTTCTGTCTCCATCTTTCCACAGAGGTCCATGTGAACGAGCTCTAGAGGAGCCTTTGCCTTACTGGCCTCTTTAGGAAATGGCTGCCGATGCTGCTTGCCCATCATGCAAGCTTCACATACATCGGGTAGATCTGTAATTTCTGGTAGGTTTGCAATCATTCCACTTTTATGCATCTCCTCCAAACATAACTATGATGTTCTAACACCTAGCTTGTTTGGATGGTGGCAGGTAAGTGGACCCTGACCTCGAAATTTGGACTGCCTGAGGATTCGACATCTTTTTTCAATATTATGTTTGTCAAAATCAATATTATTAAAACATTCTTAATTTTGATCGTAATTTTTGCAAACTCTAGTTGCATTTTTCAACTTAGATGTCTCAAGCTTTTTTTCCTCATATTTTTTCTTTTTTGTAACTTTTTATCCAACTGATGGAATTAATTGTATGGTACAATTATTGCTGGGACTTTTTAATCTAAACACACACTTTGATTTCCTAACTATCCTTTGGTCGAGCTAGTGCCATACAATTAACTCACATCCATTGGATAATTCTTTAGCATGGATAATCCCTAGTCATGTTGTGATCCACCTTATTTTTTACTAACTTTTATATCTATTTTACAGAAGTGGTTTACGCATTTACTATTGGCATTATTTTTTCATTTTGATACTTATCATATAGATCCACTTTTAGTCACTTCTTATGAGTAGGTGGGGACTAAGTTCCACAAGGTGTGCTTATTCCCCACCATGTGGTCTTACCCTCTAGGTTGGGGGTGCCCCCCCCCCCACACACACACACACATTAATACTTTCCTAACTATGAGTTATTCTTTTATGTACCCTTGTGAAATATTCCCTTTACACTTTCTTTTTAACCACCCCACATACCAAGCCCACTAATCATCCCATACTTCCTCTAATCCCTTCTTAACCCATGCCCTCATTCGCTACTTACTCCACCTGTGACTTAAACTTCACTTAAGAATCCATATGCTTGTCTATATTCCTAGGTAAAGTGATAACAAGCCAGGGAAAACATGCATTACCTATCTACCCAAACATAACTATGATGTTCTAACACCTAGCTTGTTTGGATGGTGGTAGGCAAGTGGACCCCGACCTCAAAACATGGACTGCCTAAGGATTCGACATCTTTTTTCAATATTATGTTTGTCAAACTCAATATTATGAAAGAAATTCTTAATTTTGATCTTAATTTTTGCAAACTCCAATTGCATTTTTCAACTTAGATGTCTCAAACTTTTTTCCCTTATATGTTTTCCTTTTTATAACTTTTTATCCAATTGATGGAATTAATTGTATGGCTCAATTATTGATGGGACTTTTTAATCTAAACATACACTTTGATTTTGCAACTAGCCTTTGGTTGGGCTAGTGCCATACAATTAATTCACATCCATTGGATAATTCTTTAGCATGGATAATCCCTAGTCATGTTGTGATCCAATTTATTTTTTACTAACTTTTATATCTATTTTGCTGAAGTGGTTTATGCATTTACTATTGGCATTATTTTTCCATTTTGACACTCATCATATAGCTCCAGTTTTATCCACTTCTTATCAGTAGGTGGGGACTATGTTTCACATGGTGGGCTTACTCCCCACCATGTGGTTTTACCCTCCGGATTGGGGGTGGGCCACACACACACACACACACACACACACATGAATACCTCCCTAACAATGAATTATTATTTTATGTACCCCTGTGAAATCTTCTCTTTACACTTTCATTTTAACCACCCCACATACCAAGGCCACTAATCGTCCGATACCTCCTCTAATCCATTCTTAACCCATGCAGCCATTCACTCCTTACTCCACTTGTGACTTAAACTTCACTTAAGAATCCCTATGGTTGTCTATATTCCTAGGTAAAGCAATAACAAGCCGAGGAAAATAGGCATAAACGTAACTATGATGTTCTAAAACCTAGTTTGTTCGGATGGTGGCAGGTAAGTGGACCCCAACCTTAGAATCTGGACTGCATCAGGGTTCGACATCTTTTTCAATATTATGTTTGTTAAACTTAATATTATTAAAAAATTCTTAATTTTGATCGTAATTTTTGGAAACTCTAGTTTTATTTTTCAACTTAGATGTTGCAAACATTTTTTCCTTATATGTTTTCCTTTTTGTAACTTTTTATCAAATTTATGGAATTAATTGTATGGCTCAATTATTGATGAGACTTTTTAATCTAAACACTCACTTTGATTTCCCAACTAGACTTTAACCACCCCAGATTCCAAGCCCACTAATCATCCCATACCTCCTCTAAAACCTTCTTAACCCATGCACTCATTCGCTCCTTACTCCACTTGTGACTTAAACTTCACTTAAGAATCCATATGGTTGGCGATATTACTAGGTAAAGTGATAACAAGCTAGGGAAAATGGGCATTACCTGTCTACCCAAACATTAGTATGATGTTTCAAGACCTAGTTTGTTTGGATGGTGGCAGGTAAGTGGACCCCAACCTTGGAACTTGGATTGCTTGAGGAATCGACATCTTTTTTCAATACTATGTTTGTCAAACTCAATATTAAAAAAAAATATTAATTTTGATCGTAATTTTTACAAGGTCTATTTGAATTTTGCAACTTAGATGTCTCAAATATTTTTTCCTTATATGTTTTCCTTTTTGTAACTTTTTATCCAATCAATTCACATCCATTGGATAATGCTTTAGCATTGATAATCCTCCCTAGTCATGTTGTGATCCACCTTATTTTTTTCTAAAATTTTTATCTATTTTGCAGAAGTGGCTTACGCATTTAGTATTGGCATTATTTTTTCATTTTGAGACTTATCATATAGATCCACTTTAATTTCACTTCTTATGAGTAGGTGGGGAGTAAGTTCCACATGGTGGGCTTACTTCCCACCATGTAGTCTTACCCTCTAGTTTGGGGGTGGGCTAGACACACACACACACACACACACACACACAATCAGGTCTTAACTAGTTATCAAATCTTACACTCAGTCAGATATAAAAGATATTATTAGAAGGTAAGTCTTATATGCCTTCACATGAGCACACATATTCATTGTCACTCATCTCAGCTTATAGATACCTTTGTGAAATTTGCATAAGATTATCTATAGCTTATCACCATTATTAGGTCTTATGCAACCAAATATAGCTCAACTCACTGGTAGTTTAACCATGGTTTCACCTTAGGTCTAGTTAATTCTTGGAGGGTGTGACCTCAATCTTTGATACCTTTTACTTTCTATCCAAATGGATAACTAGTCTTACCTTGGTAAATACTATGTCCCCAATAGGAGTAACTACGGTTGAAGTTATTCCTCGGTTGCAAGTTGTCTCCCATGGTAATCCATATTCCGGTAATTTCTTTGAGAGGATAATACCAAAAAACTTTAGGAAGGAGGAATCAAAGCACTAGTTTGTCTTTTTATTCCTCAGATTCCCATCGACTTTTATGATGGAAGAGATGGAGTAAACTCTAAAGCCATATTAATCTATAGGCCAGATTAGGACACGCAGTATAAATGGGGCAACTAATGTAGGTTTACAAAGGCCAGATTGGCATTTATGGGTATGACCCTTGTTACTACAATGGACTAGCCTATATCTAACCCTAAAACCACCACCCTAAGTCTCAAGTCTAATGCCTATTCAGAACCACTTAGCTACAGATTCCTACAACTCTTTTCAAGCATCCAGCTCTAGCGAGCTCGCTTGTATTTGGTTCTAGCCTTTTCTCTGCCCACTAAATCCCGCGACTCTTTTCAAGCATCCACCTCTAGCAAGCTCCCTTGTATTCAGTTCTAGCCTCTTCTTCATCTCGCCCACCATTCACCTCTTTCTCCCCCTCACTTCCCTCATCTGTAGCTTGTTACTCTATTGAGTCGTCTCTTTCCTATTCCCTACAAGAACGTTGAAACCTCAAAAGATGGTGTCTGTGGAGCTATCACCCATCAAAGTAGCCGAACAGTATGGCATAGCAGACATTGCTCTGTCCTCTTCTCAGGTTCTGCTCCCTCTAGTTCTCTATGCTTGCAAATAGCCATAATCACTATTGATTCATGGCTGTTACATTGCGGTCTGATTGTGAGGATATGCTAATGATCGTGTTTATGCACTGCGATTTGGTTATGAAGTGGTACATACATTGTATACTATCCAAGGCACCTTGATGCCATTTCTCTCTATTTTTTGTCTATTAGTTAAGATGGGATAGACACGTTTTGCCTTGTAACGAGCCATGAGGATTTTCTCTATTACTTTGCAGGTCGGTACAAATTGAGCGCAATACCTTCTTTGCAGATATGGTCTTTTGGAGATTAGATATGACGTCTGTTGTTATTTTCGTTGGTTGAATTGTACAAAGAGAGTCCAAATAGAGGGAAACCCCCCTCTTGATTGATACTTATCATACAGATCCACTTTTATTTCATTTCTTATCAGTAGTTGGGGAGTAAGTTCCACATGGTGGGCTTACTCCCCACCATGTGGTCTTAACCTCTGGGTTGGGGATGGGCCACACACACACATACACACACACACACACACACACACACACACACACACACACAATAAATTTGATTAGTAAATGTATCTCACACAAACATACACTTATTTCTTTACACACACACACATACACACGAAAACATATGAATACTTCCCTAACTATGAATTATTCTTTTATGTACCCCCATGAAATCTTCCCTTTACACTTTCTTTTTAACCACTCCACATACCAAGCCCACTAATTGTCCCATACCTCCTCTAATCCCTTCTTAATCCATGCACTCATTCACTCATTACTCCACTTGTGACTTAAACTTCACTTAAGAATCCATATGGTTGTCTATATTTCTAGGTAAAGCAATAACAAGCAGGGAAAATAGGTATTACTTGTCTACCCAAATGTAACTATCATGTTCTAACACCTAGTTTGTTTGGATGGTGGTAGGTAAGTGGACCTCGACCTCGGAACCTAGACTGGCTTGAGGATTCAACATCTTTTTTCAATATTATGTTTGTCAAACTCAATATTATTAAAACATTCTTAATTTTGATCGTAATTTTTGTAAACTCTAGTTGCATTTTTCATCTTAGAGGTCTCAAGCTTTTTTTCCTTATATGTTTTCCTTTTTGTAACTTTTTATCCAACTGATAGAATTAATTGTATGGTACAATTATTACTGAGACTTTTTAATCTAAACACCCACTTTGATTTCCCAACTAGCCTTTGGTCGGCGGGCTGATGCCATACAATTAACTAACATCCATTGGATAATTCTTTAGCATGGATAATCCGTAATCATGTTGTGATCCACCTTATTTTTTACTAACTTTCATATTTATTTTGCAGAATTGGTTTACGCATTTACTATTGGCATTATTTTTTCATTTTGACACTTATCATATAGATCCACTTTTATTCACTTCTTATCAGTAGGTGGGGAGTAAGTTCCACATGGTGGGCTTACTCCCCTGTTGAGAGTTGTGGTGCCATGAGCACTTGTAGAGCAAAGGTATGAGCAAAGGGTAAGCTGCCACATGGCATGGAGGAGATATCCCACATGTGAGCAAGCAAAATGGATGTAAGTACCCTCACCTATAAAAGGGAGGTTCATTTGAAGGAATATCAATCAAGCACTTTGCACTATCTCAAGATTCTCTTTATGAGTCCAAGCTAATCTATCTTGGAACCTAATTGACTTGAGATACATGTCATGAGCACTCTCTTCATCATGTTTCCACATAGGTTCCATCCACCTTAGAGCATTCCATAGATCCTGAGGCACACATGTTCTGTCATGGTATCAGAGCATAGGTTTAGTTCTCCTAGTCTAGCTCATTAGTAGTTCACTAGGATTGCTTCCATTCCTAGATTAGTTGTAGGCATGTCTTAGGAGCTCATGTTTTTCTCCTAGGTTAGTTTTTGTTCTAGATTGAGAGAATTCCGTCCATTGAATGAAAATTCCATTCATTGCTTTGAGATATCTCCATCATTCTTTATGAGAGAGAGAGAGAGAGTTCATTTCTTTTTAGAGATCTATTTCGTGAGATAGATCTGTGAGAGTTGTTCTTCTCTTCCGAAGATAGAAATTTGGTTGAGAGAGCTTTCTTTTATGTTTGAGAATGAAAGGTTCTCTTTGAGATTTGAAAGAGAAAGAGAATCATCCTATCTATCCTATCGGAAAGATATATGGAACATAGATAGAGTTTTGTGACCATTGTGTATCCATAAGGAGGCTGCTAGCCAGAATGAAGCTCCAACACTAAGCTTCAAGGGCGGCTTGGACCTCTCCATCAAAGAGGGAGACTCAGACACGACTGCAGCTACTGCAACACTACAAGCCCACAACCTAGGCGACCGGAAAGAAGCAGCTCCAACAGAAGGCCATCGACATCAACAGCCACCTATGTGATTGTAGCAAACACCTTCAACACAATTCTTAGATACGGCAACGCTCCTCCACGAGACAGCCAGCCCTGCGAGCTCCAAGGCGACCCCAACAGAGCGGCTTGCTTGACGATCATCTACGATAGCAGCTTGCCAAACTTGAAGGTGGCCTTCTCCAACAACGCTCCTACAACGGCTCAACCGCACCGACTGGCTCCACAGCCAACGAGCCTTCTCCAAACGACGCATGCGCAATTGACTCCTAATCTCCACCGACAATAAGGCAACGCCAACGCCTTCTTCAACGAGCAGGCAGCTCAAGGAACAACAGCTCCCTACAACCAGCCGCCAATGCCTGCCTACAGTTGCCTGCCTACAGTTTACTATAGAGCTTTGAACAGCCTCTACGATACCCGAATAACTGTAGAAGCATAGCGTTCCATTCTGAGAAAACTAGAAGAAGATGATTGTTTCCATTGTGGCGTACTCATCAGAGCACACCTGCGATTCCCAGCCAACAAGCCTCTCCACACAGATGCGAGACTTCACATTCTGCACAACGACTCCAAGGCAGTTGTCCTGATGAACCAGTGCTCTGGCAAACGGCGACTCCAGTCCCCCACCGGTGCGCCATCTCCAATGCGCTCATGCAAAGCAACGACTCCCTGCAATGCCAAAAGCTCGCCAATGGGCCAGAACTACAGCACCAAAGACTCCTACGCTCCACGACGAACACGGGTTCTGAGCTCTCTCCTTTCGCCGTCGTCTGCAGAGAAGAAGAGCTTCCATTTCCTTAGAAATGTCCTAAGGTTGAACCTTAGGACACGTGGCAGCCAAAGAAGAAGACACGTGGCAGATAAGCCACTAGTCTAAAGGGGCCACGTGGCAAGATAAGGTGGTAATGTTAACTGTGGTTAAGTTAACTGTGTTTAGGTCAGTTAAACCTTGGTACAGTCAAAGTAACTGTGGCTAACTAAACTGGGGTAATTGGTCACTACAGTGCCACCCAAGCACAGTCCCTTTGTAAGCACAGTATGGAATTCAGCATGTGAACCCCTGTGCCACATCATCAAAGGCCCCTCTTCTTCACAAAAGCTTCAACAAGCCATAACTTGCAATCTAAGAAGAATTTGAACATGCTCCAAAAAGGAAAAGTGATCGTCTTTTCGAGCTCTATGCGCCTGTCATGTCAGAATCATTGTATGCAATTAGACACTGCCAATATTGAAAGAAATCAATTGGTAAGACCTTTGCAACAATTGGAAAAGCAAAGCATGAATGCAAACATCGATGTAAAAAGCAAGCCGAGAGCACAAGTGCATGAGATGACCATAGCAGAAAGCATGGCATTCACACATAAAGCATCAAGGCATATGGTAGAACAAAGCATCATGCAGGTAGATACACCAAGCAAAGAAGCAAACGAGTCGTCATCAAGCCATGAGCCAAAAGATGACATAAATGAAATGTATTGAGAAGCAAAAAAAAACCTTGCCAACCTTGCCTATGTTTGTAATCAAGCCTGACCACCTGAGAGTAGCTATAAAAGCACCCAGGGGAGGTATTGACATGTAAAAGCCACACTTGACCACCTTAAGTAGCATGCATGCACTAAGGGGAGGTGATGGAATGTAACTCACATCTGACCACCTTGCAGTAGCCAAAGGATCATGGCACCAAGGGGAGGTGTTGAGAGTTGTGGTGCCATGAGCACTTGTAGAGCAAAGGTATGAGCAAAGGGTAAGCTGCCACATGGCATGGAGGAGATATCCCACATGTGAGCAAGCAAAATGGATGTAAGTACCCTCACCTATAAAAGGGAGGTTCATTTGAAGGAATATCAATCAAGCACTTTGCACTATCTCAAGATTCTCTTTATGAGTCCAAGCTAATCTATCTTGGAACCTAATTGACTTGAGATACATGTCATGAGCACTCTCTTCATCATGTTTCCACATAGGTTCCATCCACCTTAGAGCATTCCATAGATCCTGAGGCACACATGTTCTGTCATGCCCACCATGTGGTCTTACCTCTGGGTTAGGGGTGGACCACACACACACACCAAAAAAAAATAAAATAAAAAAAATTGATTAGTAAAAGTATCACACACACACACACACACACACACACACACACACACGATTTCTTCCCTAACTACGAATTATTCTTTTATGTACCCCCGTGAAATCTTCCCTTTATACTTTCTTTTTAGCCACCCCACATACCAAGCCCACTAATCGTCACGTACCTCCTCTAATCCCTTCTTACCTTGTGCACTCATTTGATACTTACTTCACATGAAATAAACTTCACTTAAGAATCTACATGGTTCTCTATATTCCTAGGTAAAGCGATAACAAGCCAAGGAAAACATGCATTACCTATCTACCCAAATGTAACTATGATGTTCTAACACCTAGTTTGTTTGGATCGTGGTGGGTAAGTGGACCCCGACCTCGGAACCTAGACTGCTTGAGGATTCGACATCATTTTTCAATATTATGTTTGTCAAACTCAATATTATTAAAAATTTCTTAATTCTGATCATAATTTTTACAAACTCTAGTTGTATTTTTCAACTTAGACGTCTGAAATATTTTTTCCTTATATGTTTTGCTTTTAGTAGCTTTTTATTCAATTAATGGAATTAATTATATGGATCAAATATTGATGGGACTTTTTAATCTAAACACACACTTTGATTTCCCAATTAGTCTTTGGTTGGGCTAGTGCCCTATAATTAATTCACATCCATTGGATAATTGTTTAGCATGGATAATCCCTAGTCATGTTGTGATCCACCTTATGTTTTACTAACTTTTATATCTATTTTGCAGAAGTGGTTTAAGCATTTACTATTGGCTTCTATTTTTTATTTTGAAACTTGTCATACAGATCCACTTTTATTTACTTCTTTTCAGTAGATAGGGAGTAAGTTCAACATGGTGGGCTTACTCCCCACCACGTGGTCTTAACCTCTGGGTTGGGGGTGGGCCACACACACACACACACACACACACACACACACACACACACATGCACATACAGACACACATACACACACATAATAAATTTGATTAATAAATGTATCTCACACACACAAACCTTTATTTCTTTACACACACATACACACACACATGAATACTGCCCTAACGACGAATTATTCTTTTATGTACTCCATGTGTAAATTATGGTTGTCTATATTCCTAGGTAAAGCAATAATAAGCAAAGGAAAACATGCATTACTTGTCTACCCAAACGTAACTATGATGTTCGAACACCTAATTTGTTTAGATGGTGGTAGGTAAGTGGACCCCGACCTCGGAACCTGGACTGCTTGAGGATTCAACATCTTTTTCAATATTATGTTTGTCAAACTTAATATTATTAAAAAAGTCTCAATTTTGATTGTAATTTTTAGAAACTCTAGTTGCATTTTTTAATTTAGATGTCGCAAACATTTTTTCCTTATGTGTTTTCCTTTTTGTAACTTTTTATCCAATTTATGGAATTAATTGTATGGCTCAATTATTAACGAGAATTTTTAATCTAAATGCATACTTTGATTTTCCAACTAGACTTTAACCACCCTAGATTCCAAGCCCACTAATTGTCCCATACCTCCTCTAATCCCTTCTTAACCCATGCACTCATTCGCTTCTTACTCCACTTGTGACTTAAACTTCTCTTAAGAATCCATATGGTTTTCTATATTCCTAGGTAAAGTGATAAGAAGTTGGGAAAAATAGGCATTTTTTGTTTACCCAAACATAAGTATGATGTTCTAACACCTAGTTTGTTTGGATGGTGGTAGGTAAGTGCACCCCGACCTTGGAATCTGGATTGTTTGAGGATTTGACATCTTTTTTCAATATTATGTTTGTCAAACTCAATATTATGAAAAAATTCTTAATTTTGATCGTAATGTTTGCAAACTCTAGTTGCATTTTTCAACTCAAATGTCTCAAACATTTTTCCTTATATGGTTTCCTTTTATTATCTTTTCATCCAATTGATGGAATTAATTGTTCGACACAATTATTGATGGGACTTTTTAATCAAAACACACACTTTGATTAACTAACTAGCCTTTGGTCGGTGGACTAGTTCCATATACTTAATTCACATCCATTGGATAATTCTTTAGCATGGATAATCCCTAGTCATGTTGTGATCCACCTTATTTTTTAACTAAATTTTATATCTATTTTGCAGAAGTGGTTTACGCATTTGCTAGTGGCATTATTTTTTCATTTTGATACTTATCATACAGATCCACTTTTATTCACTTCTTACCAGTAGGTGGTGAGTAAGTTCTACATGGTAGGCTTACTCCCCACCATGTGGTCTTACCCTATGGGTTGGGGGTGGGCCACACACACACACACACACACACACACACACACACACACACACACACACACACACACACACACACACACACACACACGCACACACACACACACACACACAAAATTTAATTTGTAAATTTATCACACACACATAGACACTTATTTCTTTACACACACATACACACATAGACACACACACATATGAATACTTCCCTAACTCTGAATTATTTTTTAATGTACCCCCGGAAAGTTTCCCTTTACACATTCTTTTTAACCACATCAAATACCAAGCCCACTAATCATCCCATATCTCCTCTAATCCTTTCTTAACCCATGCACTCATTTGCTCCTTAGTTTACTTGTGACTTAAACTTAACTTAAGAATCCATATGGTTGTCTATATTCCTAGGTAAAGCGATAACAAGCTGGGAAAAATAGTCATTACTTGTCTACCCAAACATAACTATGATGTTCTAACACCTAGTTTGTTTGGATGGTGGCAGGTAAGTGGAACCCGACCTAGGAACCTGGACTGTTGCTTGAGGATTCAAAATCTTTTTTCAATATTATGTTTGTCAAAATCAATATTATGAAAAAATTCTTAATTTTGATTGTAATTTTTGCAAACTCTAGTTGCATTTTTCAACTTAGATGTCTCAAATATTTTTTCCTTATATGTTTTCCTTTCTGTAACTTTTTATCCAATTGATGGAATTAATTGTATGGCTCAATTATTGATGGGACTTTTTAATCTAAACACACAAACACACACACGTTGACCCATTTCTACACCATCACACAAACACCTTAACCCATCTCCGAGGACACAGACATAAACATAGACAAACACACACACACACACACACACAAATATTTCTTAATATTTTGTGCTCACATGTGCATAATGTCCTACCCTTTTATCAAAATAACCCCCTTTACATTATATTTCTTACCCTTGTTAATTAATAATATACCCCTTCTATATAATCTCTTACCCCTGTTAATTTTATTAATGTTTTATTCTTCAAATGATAATAATTATTTCTTGCATTTAATTTTCTTTAAAACCCCACTCCTAGTGTCTTCATTATTCCCCCTAATTATTTTCCTACCCTCCTTTTAGATTTTTAAAAAAATGTTGCAATTTTTAAAATTTAATTTATTTTGTATTTCTTATCATGTTTAAATTTAAAGGTTTTTTTCTCTTAATGGTTGGCATTTAAGTTATTTTTTAATCCGTAAATAAATGGCACTTGTTGTTTTAAATTAATTTAATTTCACTTAACAACCATATATATATGCATTTCATAAGTATTTTGTCTTTTCCCCCTCGCCTTCCCACACTTACACATACACATACACACACAATTTTCCCTTTACCCTCACTTATATGCTTTAATAAACCCCAATAAGTTTCCCCATCTTCTTTGTTTTTTCCAAACCTCCCTTGTGCTCCTTCTTATTCTTCCTCATTTTTGCTTACCCAATCCCCCATTCTTTTATTTATACATGTAATATTAAGTACTTTATTTTTGGGCCATATTTAGGTCATTGTATGAGCCTATGCATGCATCCACTTAGAATTTAATCAACTCAATAAACTTATGTTTCCTACCTAAGTACCTTACATACCTAACTACCCTCTTTATTTCCCTTATTCCTTTCTCTCATGGTTCCTCTATAAAACCCTCCCACCCACCTTTGTTGATGTATTGACCTAAACACTCCCTACGTAACCCTTCCCCACTCCCCACCAACTTCCCCTTCCCCTAACTATTTCTACGGCCACATTTGTTACATGGTACCACCACCTACGAATGACCTTGATCTTGCTCTTTGGAGAGCCTATCCACGTCCACCACCACACTTCTTACCTTTGCTCTCTCTCTTTACTTGGCTATTGAGTCTTTTGTAACTCCTATTGCCACTTCCTTTACATGATACCATTGCCATGCAATTCTTGGGGTTGCATTACGTTTTTCTTTATTTTTATTTGCCCTGAGAGTTCCCCTTCTCTAGAAACCCTTTTGACTCCATGCCCTTGTTTGTTGCAAGCCTCCATTTCTTCCATCTTTTCTTGTACTTTGGCACAAGCCTCCCTCTCTTCCTTCGATTCATGTATGCCATTGCGAACCCTCTCTATGCCTTCACTATAATCATAGCCAATTCTCATGTCCTTCCTCTTGCCCTTCTCTAGATTTCTCTACCATCTTGCTCTCGGTTTGGCGCTTTGATGTTGTTTCCTCATCACAACCCCTCTACACTCTACACACATCCCTTTCTCCACACTTCACCTCTTCTCTTGTTATGCTCTACGTGCCTCTCCCTTTCTCCTCCTACTCAATTGCTTCTTCCCTTCTGTTACTGTCTTTTTACACTCTGTCTTAAGTGTCACTTTTTATTGCTGCTTTAGTCTGCATGCAAGAATTTGAGCTATTGCTCTTCCACCACATGCAGGTGGATAACGTTTTGTGTGCAAGTTTTAGTTGCACCCACTTTGATGCCACTTGACGCTTAGTCCACTTTTCTAGTGGTCCTTCAAACATTCATTAGATGCACCCATAGAGAGCGTGACTTGATGAGGGTGATCACCAATAGTTTTTCAACCACCTCAAGAAGGCTATTGATGTGACTAGATAATGTCTTTGTAGCTAGCATTTCCAATGTCACCGTGCCCTCCATGAGGACCCACCATTTTTCTCTATATTCTGCCCATTCCTTCTATGCTATGTCAATCATCATACAATCATAAATCTCATTGTGGGTGGAAGATAGTTAGGAATTCAATCATTTTTCATAACACAGGTCTCTTTAAGCCCATACATGGACACAAACCTGGGGTTGGTATAGTTGGAACGGCGCGGAGCTCGTGGCCTTGGTAGGTAGAGTTCTATAGTTGACCTCTAATCTCTCCTATCCTAGGATGACTCTTGGCATTTTGCGATGGCTATTGGTAGCAACACATTCAACCTAGAAGGGAGGTGAAAACTACTCTTGTGAGGGCTTCAAGTAGTTTTGTTTAGTGTTAGTGGATCTTGGTGGCATATATGTGCTCGGGGCAGCTCGGTGCTCGTGAGACTAAGTTAGGAGGTTGGATCATAAGAGCCAGCTAGCCTCGATGTGAATTTGGAGAAGGCTCAAGGGGGCATGATTCTCGACCACCACTGTAGGCCTCAAGTTGACTCTTGGTCATTGCCTGAGATCACGATCGTGGAGGGGTGCCATCTTATCTTATTGGCTTGCCCTCTTGGGGTAGCCTTAGTAAAGGGTTAGTTTTGGGAAAGTAGAAAATGGGAAATTTTTGGGTTAAAAAAAACGTTATTTTTTAATTCACCCAAAGTCACCCACGTGTGCTGTTAATGCCAAGTGCTATCAACCACCACCCCTTTCCATCCAATGCTAAAGTTCTTGTGCCCACCAAGGAGAATTTTGTAGGTGGTGGTAATTCATTAGTTTCATTGACCATAACTCAACTATCTGAATGTGTACCTCATAGGTTTGTGTTTGAGGGCAAATTATGGGACATATAAAGTCGCAAACGCCAAATATGATGTCTTTTTGAAAGCTGACTTAACAGAAAAACTTTGTTCCCATAGTATTACATTCCTTGTATCCTCGACTTACATTCACCAATTTGTCACTTCTTGCAAGTTTGACAATTTTATAGAATTGAGGGAGCAAGTGTTGTTCCAAAAGGAACAAGCGAAGGTGGAACCTCAAAATTCTCTCTTCTTGTTGATGCAATTACATGCATAATTAGAGGAGAGCCTTTTGATGGCAATCTTTGTTTGGAGCCCAATCATTCTCTTTGCACCTATGTACCTTGGGCAACATAAATGATTAATCTTTGCAATTGAAATGTGGCAAAGATTGTGGGCACCATTGCAATTGTGATCATTAAGGTGATAAGTGAGGATGGTATGGTTGATTAAATCATTGTTATTGATGGACCTCGAGACGTGGATAGAGCTGCTATAATTGAATTTTTTTTGGGCTTTCCTATGTTTAAACTAAAGCATTCAACAACTTATGACTTTGCTCTTTGTCTTCGATTTTGCTACTTCAAGCTTGCCTTTGTAAATGAGTGCAAATCCGCCCTCACACAACTCATACAAGAGTTCAATGAAGAAGGAGTGGTTATGTATCTGCTTAAGAATGTGTCATTCTTGAAAGCAAAGGGCACCATTGTGTGTTTGATTTCACCATTCTAGTAGAGCTCGTAGAAGGTCCAACAAAGGATGGATTGAAGGAGGCATTTGTAACCCAAGTCTCACGCTTGGGATATGGAACAAAGGTAATTGCTAGCATATATATCTTTCTTCTACCATGCAAAGGCATATGTAACATCTTCTTGTTCATTGGCAGGTGTTCAAAATCTTGCACTTTACAAAAGTCAACACGGATTTGATTGAGCATGAGTGTGAGTGTTGTGGAGGTTTGTGTGTTAGACACGATCCTCTGTGACCTTATTACTACTCTTGCAAAATGGCCCAAAGTATTCTACAAGTTTCTTGCTTGATAATTGATATATTGCAGCACGATGGAGAACGCGTGCCTATGCATATTGAAGGCCTATATGTGGATCTTGTGCTTCGTTTATGTGTTCCTTTACTTAACAAGTATGACCAAGATGTGATGATAGCACATGGCAAACTTAAAAAAACAAAACCTAGCGACAGCTTCACTGTTAATAGCTCTGGTTTTGCTATTGCATTTTAAGCAAATGAATGATGTAAGCAATATCTTTTATCATTAAGTGTTCATTGTTCCTATATCTCTTCTAAGTGTAATTTCTTTTTCATTTTTGTTGACTAAGTTTTCACATTGCAAGCATCCATATCATAACCAATTTATATTCTTGAAAAGAGACCCTAAATATGTTTTCACAAACAATTTCAACCCAACTTGTCCAAGTTATGGGGTGCAAACACAGACATCCAATTCATACTTAATCGACATGAGGCGGCTTTGTACTGTACTTCATACATCACCAAATAAGACAAGGAAACCACTGAAGTTGTCAAAGTGGCACTTTCCCAAAGTCATATGTCAAACGTTGCACCAGATGAGCGCACCTGCGAAGTAGGGAATGCAATTCTAAACACTCAACACATCAACTCTCAATAAGCTATGTATGTTATTTTGTCCTTGCGATTGATTAGCTCCATGCGATAATTCCAATATATTAACACCAACACAGCAAGCAATCGAACACTTTTGCTAAAATGGTGAGAACTAGAACGACTTCCACCAGAAAGCACAAACATATACTTTGAGGACATAATCTCTAAATATCTCAAATGAGTTAGAGCTCTTTGGTACTCACCAATAGACCACCCAACTTTGCAAAGACTCGACCACAACAAGAGTAATCATGGGCAACCCTAATCTTGCTCTATCCACATTAGACTTGGGCAAAGCTCACCTTCACCACACAAACTTAGATAATAGTCCTTTTGTAGGGAAATTCATAAGGGTGTGGTAATGTGGTTTACTCAATTGTAATTTTGTTTTTTTTTGGGTTTATATAAGTTCATCCTTAAAGTTTTTTTGGTGTAGGTAATAATGGGGATCGATACCCTTCATATCGTGATAACTTCATGCAAACACATCCTTAAAGATAGACAAGTGAAAGCCCATGATTTCTCAAGGCAAGGCCAGTTATATCTAGATGAGTGGGCATGTGATACATGCATAGATATACAGGACTATAAGAAGACCTATAACATGTCCTTGATAGCCATTTTGGTTGCCCTTGTAGGGCCTCCTTTGCTCCAAGCTATTGTTGTATATGTCATAGTATTGTCCCAACCCCATGGCTTCCATATAGTGCCTTGTGACAACTCCTTTATGGTCCACGCTACCCACATGGTAGCTTGCATGCTACCCATGTGGTAGCCTTGCCTCAATACTAGATCATCCCCTGTGGCAACCCCTTTCTCTGCCCATATGCATTATTGGCCAAATAATTATGTACTATGTTGTTTAGCATTAGAAAAGCTATTAGTACGTAGATTGATTTAGAAAGTTGTATGCTTTGTACGACTGGTAGATGTACAAAAGGACTTGCTAATGAGTCCTCAAAAATAGGAATATAATGTGTTATGTCTATTCGTACAATCACTCAAAAAACATATAAGAGGACTGACAAAGTTATTGGTGCCCTATAACTATATACAGATCCTTATGATGTTCAATATCATGTTAAAATCTGTTATACCAGAAAGAGGATACAAACTACAAATTTGTCTCACATGCTAATAGACACTGGCATAGGAATGTTAAGCTATGTTGAATGCACTTGGTTTAGGATATATGGTACCACCCCTCCTCCATTGGGTCTTATTTAGTGTGACTCTAGAAAGTTATATTGTGCATGTTGCAATTTCTATTCACAAATTTTGTTAGAGCCTAAGAAAGGACACTTCCAAAGCCTTGAGTTTTGGGATCCAGGCGTCATACGTTTTGGATTGTGGCACTTTATTTACTATGTGAAAGTTATAAGATGAGTGGCTTTACAAGGCACCTACTTAACCTTGTTTAGGAACAACTATAATGGTGAAACAATCCTTTGGTTTCTTGTTACATGCACTACGTGTTGACATTCACGCTTAACAACATGAACCTAAGTGCTTTGTAGCACAATTGTTGGATGCTCAAATCTATCTGTGGAAGAAAATGCAACAATGCAAATGCAAAATTTGAATTGTCATAATGAAAAAAATAGTCTCAAATCCTCTCATTGGAAAAAATTTGAGTTTTCTTGCACTACGAATTGAGCAAGTTTTTAGTTGGTCTACTGTTCTGATGCAATATTCTAGCTAGCTTTGTTCATATTGTAGATAGAATAGAACTTTTTAAGAATGGAGTGAAGTATCATCATGTTACTTTGTATCATTCCTCACACTAAATTTTTTTGACTTTATGACTACAGATTGCAGATTGTGCACAAATTCTAGCTTTTTGGCTGATCTATTGTCATACTTGGAGATTGTTATCCCCCAAGTTAATTAATCCAATATATATGGAATACACTTAAGGTTTTGTGAATCATTCAAGGAAACTAGAGTGCTTTGCTTATAAGGCGCCATCCTGAGATGTGTGGAGTGCTCACGGACCAGGACCTCATGACAAGTCTTCAACGTACTATACATTTGACCCCACAAATGCTAGAATTGAAGGCTGCACTAATTATTTGTTCACATGTTGTTGTGTATGAGGTGTCTTCCTATATTATTGCATGATTTAGGGTAGTTTGTGTATGAAAATTCCTAATACAAAACTAGAGGGTCCTTTTTTTGGAAGAGGAATATAATCCTAATACAAAAATTTATTTTCTTTGGGTAAATAATGAAGATTTAATGTAAAATAAATATCCTACATTAGACATTGTCTCTTAAGTGATTAACTTTCACCCAATGGTGATATTTTTCCAACTTGTGTATGCAAATTCCAAATACTTCATTGGAAAAAAAATTCCTAATACAAAACTAGACATTTCTTTTTTCACAAAAGGAAAAGAGTCCTAATACAAAACTTTATTTTCTTTGAGTAAATATATTGTAAAATATTAGACATTATCTTTTAACTCAGCCAACAATGGTATTTTTCCAAGTGCACTATGTCTATGGATTGCAACTCATTTTCTAGCATTCCAAATATTACAAAAGAGAAAACTTGAACATGCTTAACATTGTTCATAATACAAACAATCGTCTTCCATAGTCTAGCACAGTGGTATGGTAATGTAGATTAGTCAACTATAGGTTTAACATTAGAAAATTGGGCTAATGGAGTGCTTAGGTGATATTTGGTACATTGATTCATTGCATAGGGATTGCACCACCCTAAAGGATTTGGTTGTTTTAAGGCTACTCCTCCACTCAACTTCTTTGTGATCCAATAGAGGGGATTTAGCCATTTGTTCCAAGATCAAACAAACATATTTGCCCTTATATTACTAGTACATTCACATTTTTCTACTATGTTTGTCAATTCTCTCTTGTAGTTAAGGTTGGTGGTGGATCATTGTTGAATACACATGATTATGGCATACTTCTCTACTCTCTTGTACTCCCTCATAGTACAAGTCCACAAGGAAGAGGAGGTTGATCCTATGAGGCCCATTATTGCTTGAGTTCCCTTCCTTATAATGTTCTTTTTGTGCATAATAGAGTGCTTTTTGTTATTTAGCACCTCTCCTCAGCTCCACTAAGCCTTGTGTAAATTGTAGGTGTCAGTTTTGGACAATTTTGGGTAGATTTACAGCTTAGTTTTTACTTATTGTGTACACATTCTATGGCAAAAATGATGTTTAGATTTTTAGCAACTTCATCCAATTGAATAGATATATCTCACATGAAAAGATGGTGATATGTGCAAGATATGCTCTTTTTGCTCGAACAATTTGAACTATTTTTTTGGGTCTTTGATAAACTTAATGGAATATTCAAATGTGGGTCTAGTTCCAAAGTTTGCTGTAGGTCAAAAGGATAACCCAAAAGTATAAATTTTGTCAAGTTTGAAGCTCCTTGGGGAGCACTTTGGTGGTTTAATGACGTTACAAAAATACCAAAAGGGTAATAAAATGACATTTGATTTGTACCCTCATACCTTGGGTAGATCTAGTATCTCTTTGGGATGAATTTGTGCAACCATGGTACTTCTAGTAGACTAGATACTCTTGAGGCGTTTCCATGGGGGTTTTAGTGATAACATTGATGGTATGGTAATGTAGGTAAGTCTATGGATTTTTCTTTTTATGGGTTTTTTATATAACCTAAATCTCTTTTGTATTTTGAATTGGTGGTTCATTGTGGAATACACATCTTGTGTCTTGCTTCTCCACTCTCTTGTACTCCTACATGCTTTCAATTACATGTCAAAACTAAAGTATAGGGATGAAGTATGTAAATAGATTATCTCATGCTGAAAAACATTCACACGAGGGGAGATAAGATTCTACATAATGTATCGAAAGCAAATACAATAGGTTGGGGGATATAAATAATCCTCTCTCCCATCTGGTGTTGTGGACTTGGCTGTTGTAGTTGTGATAACCCCATTGTTTCAATAGTTGGTATGTGGGTTTGGATGAGGTGTAGGTCTAGAAGCACCTAAAAATGACACTTGGGTGGCCACTATCCCTGGTGAGGCATTAAAGCAATGAGGATACACATTATAGTGACCTAGCCATGATGCATAAGAAAATTCAAACCACATTGTCAAGTTAATAAGAATCTTACATAAAGAGAACATGGTAGCTAGCCTCACGATGCATGGCTCCTACATTGAACTATCAACTTGCAAAGAAGGAATATATTTTCTCTTGCAATAAACATAATAATGAACTTTAAACTTTGTCTATTGATTTTGTATGTAAGTGTACTTCAACTTCATCAAAGGTTTTTAGAAGCTAGAATTTGAAAAATCTTACCTTATGGATGGCTCTAGATGACTTGTGCCAATCAATTTGAGTACTTGGAGAGCTAAATTAAGGCCTTTTATGAGAAAGGTATGTTAATTTTTAGGCAAATTATCAAACTTAAAGTTGTAAATATTAGCTTAGGGAACTTGGAAAAGCCTCTAGATTCACTATTGGGTTAATATCTGACCCTATTTTCCCCCTTTCTTAGTTCATGGAGTGTTCTCCCTAGTCGTTGATGAGCTCAATCGAGAACTTGTATCTATAAATGATATTCTCATAAATGAATTTGGTTGTGCTCTGAGCTAGTGTCTCACAATGCTTTTGCCTTTATCCACTTGGATGCGTAGTTTGTGGCTATCATATGTACTGATTTTGAAACATCCCATGAAGTTTAGGCTACTTCCTGGCCCGGGGGATTCACTCTTCATTAAAGGGGGACGTCACCTGCGTGCATGAACTTCAAGAAAACCCCCTATTTAAGATCCACGTAGGATGATAAAACACCCCTATTTAAGCTTATAAGATACCACCAAAATTCCATTATGTCCCCCCCTTTCCTTAAATCTACATTCTTTCTCAAGCATTTAGATTACATAATAAGCAAATTTAGGTTACTTTCCCTATGACTATATAACACCATACACAAAATCAAACTTGTTTGGACTAGTTACCCAAGGTAACCTATATTATGTCCCCCCTTCTTAAATATGACATGGTCCCCCTAGCTTAAATTCAATATTGGGGAAAAAAAAAGGGCCCCCACCCCTAATATATAAGCTTATGCCTCATTTCAAAAAAACCCCCTATTGTACACTCACGTGATATCATAAGTTTCCCCCTGTGAATCCCCTGGGCTTCCTGGAAGCCTTACCATGGTGAACTTAGATGTAGGCACATGGGATGTTGAGGAAATAGCCTCCCTATTCCTTGACACACATCACACTCCATACATCGGGCATTGGTGTCATTGAATAGAGTGCTCCACCAAAGCCTTGTTTGAAGGACCTTCCTTGCCACTAGCTCTTAGCTAAAGTGACCTTTGGTGAGTCTTGTGTATGCCTTTGTCAACCCAATAGCTTATTCATGTGGTAGCACCCATCTCCATAAGACCCCTTCTACACCCCATCGGTAGTAGAGGCATCTATTGATTAGGAAGTAGCTCCAAGCCTTCAATGCCAATTGCCTCTATTTGTCTTGGGGCATATTGTTGGGAAAGGTTGTCCATGAGAGGTACTATATCATATCTTCGGAAAGGTTGTACATGAGAGCTACTATAGCATATCTTCATACTCATTCTTGGGGCAATTGAGTGAATGATGTTTCATGTTAACAAGGCATGAACTGTGCAGATTTCTCGTGTTTATATCCTACTTCAAAGTAATAATATTGGTAATAAGTGAAGACTTGCATCTTCTTACCACCTACACAACTACAAGTATCTAGATGGAAGAGAACAAGCTAGTAGTTATGAGAATACTTGAATCCATGGGAAATGTCAAAAGTGAGTTCTACATGCCATCAAAGTACTCTTCCCTTATGGGAGGAGCACCTTACACAAGGTAAGATGGATTGGTAGAACCAAGTACCAAGAATAACAAAGGTGAAATTAGAATTGGGAAATGATTGAAGGCCAAGAGTGAGAGTGGATGATGGAAAACACAAGGTAGAAGAAGACCCTGCCCAACAGGAGGTGCTTCAACTAACTACTATGTTGGGTCCAACATTGAACCAGTCGTTGTCTTTCAATCAAGGACAACATAGGATTGCAAACAAAGGAAAGTGGCCTTAAAATAGCCACCTAGGCATAGACCCTGAGGAGTCATCATTTAAAGTGAAGATTTTGTTGATGGGTACTCACAATTATGATATAAGCTATTAGCAAGGCCATCCAGCATTACAATAGAACATACCAAGTTTAGAGTCAAGATCCATATCCAACTCAGAGCAACGTGAAGGATTAGAAAATCAAAGAAAAAGTCCCAAGTGAAGATGCACATCCAATCAAGGGTGAGGTGCAAGACCAGATGAAGAAAGGAAAAGCCTATTGGAGTCAAGGCATACACCCAAATAAGAGCACATGCATGTGTGATAGGAACCAAGGTGCAATCTAGAGCAAAGGCACACCCTAATCAAGAACATAGACATGGGAAACCAAGAAGCCCAAGATATGAGAGTCTTCAATCAAAAATCCTCTTAGGCTACTCAATGATGGTGACCATGGGCATATAAATGGAAAAGTCACGCCTAGGATCCCATTGGTAGTAAGCCACACAAAAATCTCAACCCATACAAAGTGATGTTTCAAGTTTTCAAGGTAGAACAAATGTGCATGCGTGGCCACTTAGAGGCAGATGCCATACTATGAGGCATGTATAAAGCATAGATATGATAACTCAAAGTGCTGGTACAACCAAAAGTGGAGAATTAATGTCAATTGAGCTAGCAAGATGCCACAAACCAAGAGATGATAGATGACCAAGCATAACCAAGGAAGAGGAAAAGGTCTCAAACCAAGGGGCTAAGGGGATTGACACCAACGGCCCCTTAAGACCAAGACAAACCCAAAAAAAGATTATTTTTATAAAGAGGAGGGTCGTGTCAAGACTAAATGCAAGCTATGGTAGGAACACATCAAGTTTCTCTACAACAAACTTAAAAGGAGAGAATTTGACCCTGATGTAGAATGTTTAACTATACTCACAGTAGTGATTGAGATGGCAAACATTAATTTGGTAACTTGTTCCAAGGGATAGTCAAAATAGCAAGATAAGGTGCAAAAAGAAAAAGATATCAATTGGGAATACTAGATCAAGGTTGTGGCCAAAATAGCAAGGGAAGTAAAAGTAAACCCCTTGAAGTGGAATTCCATGAGTACAATACAAAAAATTCTTTAGAAGTCCAAATGGAACTGATCTTGGTTGAGCAACAAATGTATCACCAAGCACCACACATAATTTGGATCTAAGTCAAGGAAAAGAAGTAATAAAAGCATGGGAAACATTTAGAGACTTGATGTTAAGCCTAACAATGGAGGAGCTATGGTAGCTAGCCTCATACTATTACAAGTTTTATGTTGATCAATTTCCATTTGCATCTCATGAAATTAGCAAGGGGAAAGAGAGAGAGAGAGAGAGAGAGAGAGAGAGAGAGAGAGAGTATTCTTTAAGAGACCAGCCCTGTGATTGAAATAACAAAAATTGTTGACTATCATCACAACAAAAATAAACAATCAAAACATAAAAGGCATCATTATTGATGGGTTATCATGAGTCAACATTAGTTCTGAAATCTTGGTTGAAAAGCTAAAGTTGAAAAAGTTGAAGCCATCTCCATTTTGAGTAAGAATGTCAAATCAATGGCTAGTGGATCCTCGAGGGATTCTCTTAGATGTGGTGATCACAAAAGGGGAAGTCCACTACATGGTGAGCCTAATTGTTATAGACATGGAAGAATATGCCTACCCATTTCTTTTTTATAGACCTTATCTCAAGAGTGCCAAATGCTCCATGATTGGGGCCTCAAATTGATGACAATTAGAAGGGGAGAGAAAGAGGTGAAGATATCAAGCAACACCAGTAGGAGTCTAAAGATCTACAAGCCACAACATCTTAAAGTGGGAGACCAGTTTTGCAAGATGAAATGGAGATGAATATCTTATTGGTGGGCAAAATCAACGTCTTTCTAAGTGGCATCCAAAATCAAGCAAATGCAGATAGAAGAGCTAGTGGAGCCAAAACACCTCTGCCCTAGGTACTACTTGAAAGATTTAATGTGAGAAAGGAAATTGGTTGAGCCAAAAGTGACAATAAGTTGACTCAACATAGAAAACCTGGTTCTTGAGCCAACTTAAGATTTGAACTTAGGTAGAGAAAAAAAACCTTAGACCATAAAAGTGAGGATGTGATGACATCTTTATTCAAGGAAATAAAGGCTTTATTCACAAGTTTCAAAGATTTCTTTGCATGGAACTACACTGATTTGAGAGGTGTACCTCTCAAGATCTTCCAACACAAAATCCCCTTGGTACCTGACACTAAACTAGTACAACAAAATAGGTATAGGATGAATCCTAATTATGCCAAGTAGGTTAAGGTTGATTTTAACTGGCTATGAGAGTAAGATTCATGTTTGCAATCAACAAGAGTGATTGGTTGTTTGCAATCATGTTGGTCCCAAAGAAGAATTGAAAACTTTGAGTATATGTGGACTATAGAAAGTTGAATGCCGAGACGAATTTTCCATTTCCTTTATAGAAAACATCCTAGACTAGGTAGCAAGCCACAATAGTACTCATTTAGAAGATGAATGAGGAGTTTGCACCAAGCTACTAGATGAATAAGGAGTTTCCATGAAGCTACGAGATGCACATCTCTTTACATTGTTGTCCAGCCCGGTGGCATGGTTGAGCATAAATTAACAGCAATAGATTTTGCAATATATTGTTATTTTACTAAACCAGCCCGGTGGTTGGAACATCATGCAACCATGGTTGCTTCAGCTCATCAATCACCAGTTATATGATTGTCCAGAACTAGCATGGTTGAACAGACATTAGTTGTTGACCAACATGGTGGTTGAAATTATTGTGTTTCTTAGTACTTATTAAGAGTGCTCTCAACGAAAGCAAGAACGGAAGAGGGAGAGAGAGAGACAGAGAGCCACACAAGTTTTGGTGGGTGTAGAACACCCTAATCTTCTTTTTCATTCATTTATATATGTGTTTGAGTATTGTACGTAACCGAGGTAAAGGCACAGTGATTTTTAACCCCCACAACCCCCCACTTAAAGGACAATGTGCCTTTAAGGGAGAACAACCAGTGAGCATACTATCCAATGCCAATCAATACACGACAATACTCAAACCACTGACTAGGTAGACTCTTCATCAGCATATCTAAAGGGTTATCATCTGTATGAACCTTGACAAGCTCTGTGCGCTTGTCCTCAAGTACCTTCCTGATGAAATGGTATTGTGACATGAAGTTGGGGGTAATAAACTTCATGCACCTCTTCACTTCCTGCTGCTTTCAAACTAACTGACAAAGATATTTATCATTGAGAATGGGACATTAGAAAGAAGCTTTTATGCCAAGATACCACACCATACTTTCCTCCCTCAGATGAGAATGAAGATGGTAACATCGCAAGTGATGTTGTAATCAAGCATAGGGAGAAGGAAAGGATCAGCAGAGGCCATAATCTCAACGATCCGGTTTGCGCCAAAGAGAAGAGCGATACGTTATTAAAAGAAGATCTTCTGGCTCAACATGACATGAACTGATATGTATCCAGGAGTTTGAAGGGGCTGATTAGGTTAGATGGGTAGATTCCAAGGAAACATTGCACCTCCTTCATAGACACCTTTACACTTAGCTCAAAACACTCTACAAACTATCATTAGACACAGAGGCCTATAACTTTTAGTAGAGACATGATATCAAAGATTTAAGTAAACAAAGAGATGCGCCTTGATATGGGCTTCGTGTTGATATAAGCTTCATTGAAAACAGACAAATGGTTGAAGAGATATGAATAGTTTACTGGAAGGGGGTAAAAACTATCATGAAAACAGACTATGAGACACAAAGATCCATTACATTTTGTAGCGATATCTGATTCAAGATCTAAGCACCTAGAGACATGCATCTTAAAGAGAGCTTCGCGTTGATATATGCTTCATAAGAAACAGAGAAGCGTCCAAAAAGTTATGGATAGTTTACTAGATGGGGGTAAAAATTATCATGAAAACAGACTGTCAGACACAGAGAATCATAACTTTTTGCAACGATACTTGATTCAAGATCTGATCACACACAAACATGTGCCTTAAAGAGAGCTTCGTGCTGATATAAATTATATTAAAATTAGACTATCGAGCAGAAAGTTATGAGCAAAATACTAACAGGGGGTCAAACTGTCATGAAAACTGCCCTCCACCCATGCTAATTTCGCCTGAGCAAGATGCTCCCTTAAGACTCCACCTTCATCAATGATCCACCCCTCATAGATTTTGCCTAGAAGAGGGAAAGAAGTTTGCATGGTGGCTCGAGAAATAGATGGACCATGTGTACACAGTGAGCAGCCAAATAGAAAGAACTTTTAAGGCTTTGAAAGAAAGAAAAGGGAAGAGACACTCGAGAGAGAGAACCTGAAGTGACCTTCATTACAAATAGAGTGAGAATCCACTCCAACACTACAAACACAAGGGAGGAGAAGAGGTTTCATACATACAAGAGGGAGCGGAAGCTCCAAGACTACTCATAGAGAGAGAATAAACTAGAGAGAGATGGACTCAAGAGTCTACATAAGAGAATATCTACAAGAGGGAGAGAAGGCTCATGGAAGAGGCTTGGGGAGACTAGAGCTACAGCAACATGAGGCCTAATGGTGGAAGAGATTGATGAACAAGGGAGAGGAGGGCTCTTTTTATAGAGATTTTGTTACCCTCCTTCACCCATTTATAATTGCTGCCTGTAGATTCCTTTCCCCATCAATCACATAAGCATGTATGTCACCATCCATGTCCTTTTTGGCTACTCTTGCCATGTGTCCCATCACAAGATTCTCAAGACTCTTTTAAGAAAGTCAAGAGTCTCCTCACATGGAGCCCATAGGGACCCTCTCTTTTCCACATGTCCACATCCTTCTTATTCCACATAGGAGTTCAAGAAGGATTCCTCTTGACTTCACACTCCTCCACATGCCTTCCACACACTTGGCATGTGGCCTCTCTTATATTATTGGAACACATGGACATGAGCCCACCTCTTTATATGACTCACTCTTCCTATTTTCTAAAAAACTCCATAATATCCCATACACAAATAACTCTCACCCCATACCAAGGTATTTATAATTCATACCTATGGTATTTACAATGAGCCATTCCACTCATCCTCTCCATCCCATACAATATCATAGAAAATAGAAATAAGTGAGAGCCGCTAGGCTATCACTTGATACTCAAACTCTTATCAAACATAGAGAAAAACAATACCAATGCCAAATTAAAAAGATCTATTTTGGGCATCACATCCTTCCCTCCCCAGCAGATCCTCTCTAGTATAGAGAGGGTTTGCTGGCCCTCAAGGTGGTCGAGCATAGAAGAATTTAGGGCGATACTCATTGGTGCGTCCGGGTATCACCATGCCATCAACCTCCTCAAGCTGATATGTTCCATTCGTGAACTTCTTTTTGACTCGATATGGTCCCTCCCATCGACTGATAAACTTGTTGTCTAGCCGCTTGTCTAGACGACTATCAAATCTCATTACCAAATCTCTTTCTACAATATCTTTCTTCTTGCATAATTTGGTGTCAAAACGGGCCTTGCGCCTTTTTTGAGAAGATTCCAAGTTTTGTAAGGCCTGTAATCTGCATTCATCCAAGGCTTCTAGCTGTACCAAGCATTGAGCATAGGCATCCTCATGTCCTTCTATTCTTGCAACAGCTATGCAAAGACTATGTATCTCCAATTCAATGGGTAAAATGGCTTCTATTCCATACACTAGTTGGAATGGTGTAAACCCAATAGCTAGCTTGTGTGTGGTTCTATAAGCCCATAAAACTTCTACCAAGTGCCTATCCCAATGCCTTTTCTTGGTGTCAACAAGCTTTTCCATTGAATTGCATAACAATCCATTTGTTTTCTCAACCAAGCCATTACATTGGGGATAGTATGGCATGGACATGCTATGATTTATCTTTAGCTTATGCATCACATCTTCAATTAGTTCATTTCTAAAAGAGGTTCCTCCATCACGGAGAATTTCCAAAGGACAACCAAAGCGTGAACAAATTTGATCAAAGAGAAATTTTGCAACTGTGCTTGCCTTGCTATTGACTGTGGCCTTGGCCTCTGCCCATCGAGTCGCATAATCTGTGGCCACCAATAAATAATGCTTGCCTTGAGATGAGCGAGGGAGTGGTCCCACAAAGCCCAACCCCCACCTCTCAAATAGTCCATATGCTGGAATAGGCTTCAAGGGCCCAGGAATCAACTGTCACCTTCCAAACTTTTGGCATACTTTACAACTTCGACACCATTCTTATGGAGGCGTGGCCAAAAGTATAATGCATTAAGAATTCTCCTAGCTGTGCTTGCTGAAGCAAAATGACCAGAGTATTCATGACACATTTCTAGGATTCTCCTAGTCTCCATGGGATGGACCACCCGACGGAGCATGTTATCTTTTCCCAATTTATAAAGAATGTCATCAACAATAGTATAGGGACAAGCCTTCCTTACCAATCTTTGCTTTTGTTGTGGATTTAACCCTCGAGGAAACATGCCTTCTTTCATATATTGCTGAACATCTTGCAATTCTGGCCATCCAGTGTCTACCAAAGAAACCAGCCCCCGCTCTTGTACTACAATGGCTTGAGTAGCTAACTCATCTGCCCTTTGATTTTCTTTTTTGTTTATATGAACAAACTTGCAAAAATCAAACTGACTACATAGTGCCATAGCCTTTTGATTAAGCTCCTTTAAATGAGGACTTCTTGTCTTGTAATGCCCTTGCATTTGCTTTATAATAAGCTGAGAATCTCCTCTTACTTCCAATTCTTTAACTTGACTTTGAAGACAACCCTCCAAACCAAGAATCAAAGCATTATACTCTGCTGCATTGTTAGTTGTGATACCTGGAAGCTCTTGTCCTCTTGCCCATACCTCTTGACCTTTAGGATTCATCAAGACTATCCCCCCGGCTCCTTGTTGGCATGAAGGACTACAAGCCCCATCAAAATACAAAACAAAAGCTGTTGGTGGTGTATCCCTTTCATCTTTAATGTTCTCCTTACATTTCTTTTCTTCTCCTAGATCCTCCCGTCCTGTGAGCAAATCTGCCATAGTGGACCTAGTGGTATTTTCAGTGACAAAAGAGAAAGAGAACTCTTGAATCTCTGACAACCATTTTGTAAATATCCCCCCAGGATTAGGCTTGCAAACTAGATATGCTAATACAGACTAAGAGGTAAGGAAGAAAAATGGTCGAGGTAATAAATAGGAGCGAAACTTTCTGACGGAAAACACCAAAAGAGAGAGTTTGCTGCTCCATTTCTTCATACCTTGTTTCCACATCTGTAAGCTGTCGGTTGGCATAATAGATGGGTTGCATTCTACCTGCCTCTCCTTTATGTAGCAATACAGCACCAACTGAATGCAAAGATACACTTGGATTTACATAAAAGTCTTGAGACCAATTAGGGGGATTCAATATTGGGCCCTTACTCATGGCCTCCTTAAGTTGCTGGAAAGACTCTTGTTGCTCCACACACCATTGGAAAGAAACTCCTTTTCTTGTCAACAAGTTCATGGGATGCACTATCTCCGTGAAATCATCACAAAAGCGTTGATAATACTTGCTCTTTCCTATAATTTTGCGAGCACCAGTGACACTCTCATGACTTGGCAATGCCATGATTGCTTGAACCTTGTCAGGATCCATTTGCATGCCTTCTTGAGACACAATATGCCCCAACAAGACTACTTTTATTTGAGCCAAATGACACTTGCTAGGATTTAGACACCCTTTTGCTTCATCAATCCTAGCTAAGGCCATCTTTAACTTCTCCATGTGATCTATGCACCAAGAATAAATGCAAAAATCATCCAAAAACACTCATATGAACTTTCCCAAGTAAGGCTCTAGGACTTGACTCATGAACCTTTGAAATGTAGCTGGTGCATTCGTCAATCCAAAAGGCATCACTCTGTAAGCAAAAACTCCCCAAGGTGTGACAAATGATGTTTTCTTTTGATCTTCCTCCCGAATACGAATTTGAAAGTACCCAGAATACCCATCACATACAGAATACATCTCATGCCCTACTACTTGGTCTAGTATTTCATCTTGGAATGGTAAAGAAAAATGGTCCCTCTTAGTGCATGCATTCAAAGGACGAAAGTCCACACAAACTCACCACTTATTTCCTTTCTTTGGTGTGACATCTACAGGAGATATCCATTCTGAATCATCAACAAGAAAGATGAATCCCGCCTCAAGCGCCTCAAGTAGTTGTGTTACCACTTTCTTTACCTCAGCTTGGATCACCCCCAATCGCCTTAAGCGTTGCACAACTGGCTTGCTTTCTGGCTTCAACTCAATCTTGTGCTCCACAAGAGAGACTGGTCGAACCTGTGAATAGCTTATTGCAAAGAGACATGGAAGCTAGCATATCTAAGTACTAGAGCTTCTCACTAGCTGATAGAGAATCACCAAGAAGCTCTTCATTGCATGGGCATCATTTAGTGTGCTCCACATCCTCGACATGAAGTGTCTCTATAGGATCTTCTTGCACCACCACCTTGTTCCTTCCTGACTCATCCCGATCAGCACCAAGACAAAGACCAAAGGCCACTCCTTCCACCTCAGCCTCTGAGTTGGACTCCTCGGAGCTACACCCTGTCTCTTCTTCTTCATCAGTTAAGTCAGAGCTTGAACTCTTTGATGTTGAAGATGACTCCTTGACAACTTCCTTTTTGCGGCTTTTGATGTTGTAGTTCACCTTCTTATCATTTCCCTACAAAATCAATTCTCCAATATTCCACTTTTGAACTGCCTTCACCTTGCATAGCCAAGGCCAGTCTTCCCAAAATCAATGGATAGGCAAGTGCATCTGGCTTGGTAGGGATCACCTAAAAAGTAGTCGGCACAGAAATTCCACATACATCCACTTCTAGATTCTTCACAACTCCCAAGGTCTTAACCCTAGTGTTGTCAGCCAATTTGATGCGATAAGGAGAGGTAGTACTAGAGTATTTTAAATCAACATCTATCATGGTCTTCTCACTCATGACATTAATCGATGCACCTCCATCAATGTACACATTAGAAATCACTTGACCATCAGTGATCACATCAACCACAGGTACATCATCACCAACATCTGTATCTACCTTTTGAACAACAGGAATGGCACTTTTCTTCTTTTTCTTCTTTGACACTCTTGTGCTTGCTAGTTTTCCCCATTCCTTCTGTAGTTTTGGAGACAAAGCAAGTAATTGACCAAAGGTAATATGAGCTTTCTTTTCTTTAAGGTCGGACAATAAGTCATAGCTTCCAATTCCTTGTCCTAAAGGAAAGTCTGACTGGCTAATTCTACTTCTAGATGCCTTCTTTTTCTTACTACGGTGTTCCTCTTCCTGATGTTCCTCATCTACTTCTTCCTTGCTTTCTTCTTCTTCTTTTGCTTTACCACGCCCCTGTTTAGCCATCATTACCTCTCTTTCCTCATCCCCTGAAGAAGCTTCTAACAAGGATACTTGTTTTTCTTCTTTCTTTCTCAATCTAGGACACTCGGGGTGATAGTGACCTTTTTCATTACATTCATAGCAAGTGACCCCACTCCTATCTCGAGGCCTATCTTCACTCTTTGGTGCTCTAGTTTGTCATGCATGAACCAAATGCAATTTCAAATCAGCAAACTCTGCCATCAATTGGGAGATATTATGATCTAACTCAGAGGACTTTGGTACTTGAGGAGTGCCCATTACCTCCACCTTAGAATTGAAGCTGTTGAAGACACAAAAAAGGATTCGATCTTTAGAGAAGCTTCTTTCTTGGTCACAATACGAAGTGCCTCCACGTATGTTGTTGGATCTTTACTCATTACTTTTGAGCGAAGACGAGGCTCCAAAGCCATAACAAATTTGCTCATCTTTAAGTGCTCCATCCCTGAGAGACTTTGAGGGCCCGATGATGCAGATGCCACAGCTCGCAAAACTGCCCTTTCATACTTTGTCCATAAAGTTTCATATTGGATTGCCAATGTAGAGACCAACTCACCCTCTCCTTGATAGAACCGGTCCAACTGCAACATGAAAGCATTTGGTGACTCCACTGCCCCAAATCTCTGCTTCATTGCTACCACCACTTGGTCCCAGTCCTCCTTGGTAGAGTCTGGCGAGGTCTTATGCCAACTCAAGGCTACACCTTCAAGAAAATCAGGCAAAATCTCCGCCCGATCCTTCATGGACCATCCAGAAAGCTGGTATCCTCGAACAAAATCCCAAAGATAAGACTCCGGGTCTTCCCCTTGGGTCCCTCGAAACATTGGAATCTTCACCATGATGAAACACAAAAAGTAAACACCAAGATCTAAATAATATCCCAAACAAGATCCGAACAAGATCCCACAGAGCCTTAGTATACCAAGACCAACTTATTATGCATAACCACTTGTTGAAAACCCTCCATGATGTGATCCTCAACAAAATCTTCAAAAATAAGTGACCAACCAGCACCATGAAAACATTGTGTATACATGCATTCTAGAATCACCCCTCACAATAGGAAGTGTACATAAAAGCTTCAAGATATTGTACTCTTCATCATTTGCATAACAAAAGAAGTTGAAAGCATTAAGAATTACCACTCCACTGTTATAGTCGAAAACTACCCAAATACTCAACTCTTCTTCACACCAAGCTGCCAGTGCATGGAACAATCCCCAATCTATCATTGTGCCTACTGTCGGCGTTGTGGATTCAACAACATATTCAAGAGTGCAAACATAAAGGATATGATCATGGTGACTGTGCGAATAGCTTGAGCATCACCTTTACAATCTTCAAGTTCTCTTAAATAGGTTGCAATCTCTTCTAACGGAGTTCTTCCAGGCATCAAAACACATGCCTCTTCTAGGCATAACATGCAATCAATTACACCTGAGACCATTTATCTCATCAAAACACATGCCTCTTCTAGGCATAACATGCAATCAAGTACACCTGAGACCGTTTAGTAAGGTGGGATGAATCCAATACCAAACGTACCCGGCGTCTCCACCAAAAGATGTGACATGAAGTTGGGGGTAATAAACTTCACGCACCACTTCACTTCCTGCTACTCTCGAACTGACTGACAAAGATATTTATCATTGAGAATGGGACATTAGAAAGAAGCTTTTATGCCAAGATACCACACCATAATTTCCTTCCTCAGATGAGAATGAAGATGGTAACATCCCAAGTGATGTTGTAATCAAGCATAGGGAGAAGGAAAGGATCAGCAGAGGCCATAATCTTAGTGAGCCGGTCTGCGCCAAAGAGAAGAGCGATACATTGTTGAAAGAAGATCTTGCAGCTCAACATGACATGAACTGATATATATCAAGGAGTTTGAAGGGGCTGATTAGGTCAGATGGGTAGATTCTGAGGAAACATTGCACCTCCTTCATAGATACCTTTACGCTTAGCTAAAAACACTCTACAAACTGTCATTAGATACAGAGGCCTATAACTTTCAGTAAAGACATGATATTAAAGATTCAAGCATAGAAAGAGATGCATCTTGATATGGGCTTCGCGTTGATATAAGTTTCATTGAAATTAGATAGACGGTTGAAGAGATATGGACAATTTACTGGAAGGGGGTAAAAACTATCATGAAAACAGACTATGAGACATAGAGACTCATAACTTTTTGCAGTAGTATCTGATTCAAGATCTAAGCACATAGAGACATGCGGCTTAAAGAAGCTTTGTGCTGATATATGTTTCATAAGAAACAGAGAAGCGGCCAAAAAGTTATGGACAGTTTAGTAGATGGGGGTAAAAACTATCATGAAAACAGACTATTAGACACAGAGAATCATAACTTTTTGCAATAGTATCTGATTCAAGATCTGATCACATATAAACATATGCCTTAAAGAGACTTTGTGCTGATATAAATTTCATTAAAATCGGACTATCGAGCAGAAAGTTATGAGCAAAATACTAATAGGGGGTCAAACTATCATAAAAACTACCCTCCACCCATGCTAATTTCGCCTAAGCAGGATGCTCCCTCAAGACTCCACCTTCATCAACGATCCACCCCTCATATATTTTGCCTAGAAGAGGGAAAGAAGTTTGCATGGTGGCTCAGGAAACAGATGGACCATGTGTACATAGTGAACAGCCGAATAGAAAGAACTTTTAAGGCTTTGAAAGAAAGAAAAGGGAAGAGACACTCGAGAGAGAGAACCTGAAGTGACCTTCATTACAAATAGAGTGAGAATCCACTCCAACACTACAAACACAAGGGAGAAGAAGAGGTTTCATACATACAAGAGGGAGCGGAAGCTCCAAGACTACTCATAGAGAGAGAATAAACTAGAGAGAGATGGACTCAAGAGTCTACATAAGAGAATATCTACAAGAGGGAGAGAAGGCTCATGGAAGAGGCTTGGGGAGACTAGAGCTACAGCAACATGAGGCCTAATGGTGGAAGAGATTGATGAACAAGGGAGAAGAGGGCTCCTTTTATAGAGATTTTGTTACCCTCCTTCACCCATTTACAATTACTGCTTGTAGATTCCTTTCCCCATCAATCACATAAGCACGTATGTCACCATCCATGTCCTTTTCGGCTACTCTTGCCATGTGTCCCATCACAAGATGCTTAAGACTCTTAAAATATTGAGAAAGTCAAGAGTCTCCTCACATGGAGCCCATAGGGACCCTCTCTTTTCCATATGTCCACATCCTCCTTATTCCACATAGGAGTTCTAGAAGGATTCCTCTTGACTTCACACTCCTCCACATGCCTTACACACACTTGGCATGTGGCCTCTCTTATATTATTGGAACACATGGACATGAGCCCACCTCTTTATATGACTCACTCTTCCTTTTTTCTAAAAAACTCCATAATATCCCATACACAAATAACTCTCACCCCATACCAAGGTATTTATAATTCATACCTATGGTATTTACAAGGAGCCATTCCAATCATCCTCTCCGTCCCATACAATATCATAGAAAATAGAAATAAGTGAGAGCCGCTAGGCTATCACTTGATACTCAAACTCTTATCAAACATAGCGAAAAACAATACCAATGCCAAATCAAAAATATCAATTTTTGGCATCACAGTACCTGACCTCAATGTGTTTGGTCTTTTCATGAAAGACCGGATTCCGTGCTAGCTGAATAGCACTCATGGAATCACTATGCAATGTCGGTACACCTGTATGAATCCCCAAATCTCCCACTAGCCGATCAAGCCATATAGCCTCCTTGCAACCCTTTGTGGCTGCAACATACTCAGCCTTTGTGGTAGACAAAGCAATGCACTTCTATGCGCGAGACATCCACGACACTACACTACCTGCAAAGTGAACACATAACCAGAAATGGATCTCCTACTATCCACATGCCCTGCATAGTTTAAATTTGTGTACCCAAGTACACGCATGTCTCCTCTATCAAAGCAGATGCACATCTCCTTGGTACCCTTCATGTACCTCATGATGCACTTAACTACCTCCCAATGCCTCTTTCCTGGATTAGCCATATACCGGCTAACAACTCCCACTGCAAATGCAATGTCTGGTCTAGTAGCTATCATAGCATACATAAGACTCCCAACTGCTGATGCATAAGGAACCTTGGCCATCATGGCCCTTTCTTCATCTAATTTGGGACTATCTGTATGACTCAGTTTCACATATGGAGGCAATGGAGTACTCACTGCCTTCCCCCCCTCCATATTGAAACGTTGCAATACTTTTGTAACATACTCTTTTTGGGAAAGCCAAAGGAGTTTCCTACTTCGATCACGTGTGATGCGCATACCAAGAATATGACCTGCAAGTCCCAAATCCTTCATATCAAAGGCCTCATGCAACTTGGCCTTTAATGCATCTAGCTCATAAGTATTCTTGCTAGCCAATAGCATATCATCCACATATAGTGCCAAGATTATCAGGCTATTATCCTTAGCCCTTTTAGTGTAGAGGCAGTGATCAATTTCACTCCTTCTAAAACCCTGGGACCGAATGAAAGCATCAAACTTCTGATACCATTCTCTAGGCGCTTGCTTAAGACCATAGAGACTCTTCTTCAGCTTGTAAACTAAATGCTCTTTGCCCTTTTCTTCAAAGCCTTCCGGCTGCACCATGTAAATTTCCTCATGCAAATCCCCATGCAAGAAATCTGTCTTGACATCCATCTGCATAAGCTCCATATCCTCTGATGCCAGTAGTCTAAGCATGCATCTAAGTGTGGTCATCTTCATAACCGGAGAGAATATCTCATCAAAGTCCACACCCTTCTCTTGCTTGAACCCTTTAGCGACCAAACGGGCCTTGTACCTAGGCATATCATCACCTGTGACCTTCATTTTGTAGACCCATTTACATGGCAATGCTTTCTTTCCCTGTGGCAAAGAAACCAAGTCCCAAGTCTTATTCTTCATAAGTGAACTCATCTCTGATTGCATAGCATACTCCCACTTGCGTTGATCCTCACGCATCACAGCCTCTTTGTAGTAAGAAGGCTCCCCGCAATCAGTAAGCATCACATAGTCTACCCCTGGAACAAACCTATCAGATGGTTTAGACACTCTAGATGATCTTCTCAAGGGCATTTCAGCTTGTTGTCCCACCTGCATATCAGCCACATTTGGCTTATCATTTCCACCAATAGATGATCCATCATCTACCCTTGATTGTATACCTGTGGGAGTACTTGGTGGTACCATTTCTTGCACATTTGGTGCATGGACAGCTTGCTGTCTATCAACATATTTAGATGGATTCACATCCTGGAAAGTGATTCTCCTCATTTCCACATCCCTCATGGGTGCCTTATGCATCTTCTTCTCATTGAAGACTACATCATGGCTGCGTATGATCTTCTTTGCTTCTGGATCCCAGAGACGATAGCCCATCTCTCCACTTTCACCATAACCCAGAAAGATGCATTTCCTAGACTTAGGATCTAGCTTCTTTCGAAGCTCTTTTGGCACATGTGCATGTGCCTCACACCCAAATATATGCAAATGAGAGTAAGAGGGCTTCTTGCCACTCCATGCCTCTTCAGGAATACCACCATCCAAACTCTTACTAGGTGATCTATTGATCACATGCACTGCAGTCTTCATTGCCTCAGCCCAAAAACCACCAGAAAGACTTGCATTGGAAAGCATGCATTACAACCTTTCTTGAATGGTACGGTTCATCTTTTCTGCAACTGGATTTTACTCTGGAGTACGAGGGGATGTGAGCTCCCTCTTAATCCCATGTGTATCACAAAAATGCTGAAAGTAATGAGAGAGATGCTCTCTACCATTGTCAGTCCGTAGGCATTTAAGCGTTCTACCTGACTGATTCTCAACCAAGGCCAACCATTTCTGAAATACCTAGAACACATCACTCTTCTGAGCTATAGCATAAGCCCACACTTTCCTAGTTGCATCATCAATGAATGTCACATAGTATTCAGCCCTGCATAATGACCGTGTAGGCATGGGACCACATATGTCTGAATGCACCAAATCAAGCTTTTCCAACTCTTTCTTTCCCCTTCTTTTATGGGCTGATTTAGTCTGCTTCCCATAGAGACAGTGCTCACAAAATTCAAAATCAGAGAAACTCAAATGCGATACATTCTAGCTCATGTGCCCCAACCTGCAATGCCACAAAGAAGTGCTTGGCTACTCGGTTATTGCAACAACATGATCAAATACCCTTGATACATGTAAGGGATACAAAGTCCCACACTTGGCACCCCTGGCCAAAAGCATAGAGCCCTTCTAAATTTTCCAACTCTGAAAGCCAAAAGTGGTGTGAAAGCCAGCATCATCTAGCTGACCCACTAAAATAAGACTCTTGGTCAACTTAGGCACATGTCTCACATGTTTCAAAATAAACGCAGACCCATTTGCAAAAGAAAACTTTATGTCACCTACTCCCACTATGTCACATGCATAGTCATTTCCAAGATGCACACAACCTGTCTTTCCATTGTCATAAGTGGAGAACCATTCCCTATGGGGAGTAACATGGAATGAAGCACCAGAATCCAAAAGTCAATCTTGGGAATATGCATCATCTGAAGTGGTAAGCAACTCTGCAGATAAACTAGACATGAAGAGAATGTCATTGTCACTATCATGTGTGACTGCATTGATCTCCTTGATCTTCACTTTTCCTTTGTCCTCCCTTGGACTCTCTTCCTTTTGATTTGCACCCCAATTTGCATTCTTTTTCTTATCCTTTTGCTCTCTTTTCAGCTTGCAGCAATCCTTTTTCATATGGCCCTTCTTGCCACAGTGGTAACACTCAATGTTCCATGCCCTAGATTTGCTACGAGACTTCCCTCTTTCTTGGGACTTCCCCCTGAACTGTGATCTGCCCCTTTGCACATTTAAGGCTACATCCTACTTGTTGCCATCCATAGACTTCCGTCTAATCTCCTCGGCCAACAAGCTACCCACAACATCATCAAATTTCAGTACTCCACCAGGTGTAGAGTTACTGACAGCTATACGGAAGGTATCCCATGAGGATGGCAATGAACATAAGAGAAATATTGCCTTAGTCTTCGCATCAAAATTCATCTTCTGAGCCTGAAGCTAGCTGAAAATAATATTGAATTCATTCAAGTGAGAAGCAATGGAGACCCCTTCCTTCATCTGCAACTCAAACAACCTCTTCATGAGGTAAACTTTATTAGAGGCAGTTTCCTTTTCATAAGTGGCACACAGTTTCTTCCACAAATCTTCCATAGTCTGCTCATTTACTACTGTGAAATAAACTGACTCTGCAAGATGAAGTCTAATAGTAGATTTTGCTAATGCATCCAACTCATTCCAATCATCCTCAGACATATTTGCAAGCTTAGCTTCAATCCGTGCCAAGGGTTTAATCTGCTTCTTTTGAATAAGCACATCCCTTATTTTTTCTTTCCACAAAGAATAGTTTGTCCCATCAAACTTTTTAATGCTAAAAAACTCCTTTTCAGACATGGAAGAGGATGCCATGATGCAAATGAAGCAAAAATCCCAAATGCTAGTGCCTACAAAAGAGAATCACACCAAATACCAGGTGCACCCAAATGTGTATGCCACAATAGAGTGAAATATCACCAAAACTCATGTCTCAAAGCATCTGACTCATGTACATATATTATGCATCCATATGAGCAAATCTGGCCCAAAAGAAAATGTTAACTGCAATGGCAATCCAAAATGCCAATAAGTGCCAAATGACTCAAGCATAAACACCGTCCACTAGCATATGCATTAATAATATCTCATCCAAGAGAGCATAGCAATATCAGTGCATCACCTGCAATGTGTCAAAGCTGTCCCTCAGCATAAAATAGTATCCATGTGCAAAGCATCCATAAAAATAGCATCCCACAAGGTAATTTGGGCCTATCAGCGCATCCAATAAGGACCGCAATGCATCCAAATGGCCTATAAATCATCCACTACAACCCAATGCACACCACGAATGAGCGCACACTGCTCAAACTGCAACCAGAGTGATCTGCATAAGGTATGCTCAAGAAATCATAGTCCTACGGTAATGACCGCTACTGAAAATAGAACCTGAGATGCCTCAAAACATGGGTGCCATTGCATAATCAGACTCAGTAAGAAAATTTGCAAATATCTCTCTTCTATCGGAACTCCAAAATCCCAACTGATGAGTGAGAAATGGGAGTCAACACTTATCCACTGCCATGTGGCATAAATCTAAGGTTTCAAAACCTTAGAATGAAAAATGCATAACAGAGAGACGAAATCGAATACACAGAGATCTTTAACTCTGAAAATCCTCCACCAAATCGCGTAAGAACTGACAAGTAGGGGTTTTTGGGTGTCCGGATTGCAATGGGATAGACGGTTTTGGAATCCGTGGTCTCAATCACTGGACACACGGACTGAAAAACGTTTTTGGCAACAGAGCTATTTGTAAACTCCACCGGAGTGCGAATGATGAGCAACATAAAAGTTTTAGGACCTCCTGAGTCCATCGGAATTGACAAATCTACAAATGGTTGCTCCAAACTTGAGTTCCGACACCAGGCAGAAAAACATAGAAATTGACACAATGAGTCAGAAATCCAATGAAATGATCCCAGATTCAAGAATGAAGGTGTTTCCAAGCTCCTGAAGTGAAGTCGACACCAAAAGCAAGCAATAGTTGGCTCTACAAGTCAATACGGAGTCTTTGTCATTGAACGGAACAGGGAAAAGCTCAAAAAATGACTTTTTCTTTGAAAACACTTAACAGGCTCTCAAAACCACTTCGCAAAACCAAAGTGACTTTTCCAAAGGTTCCTCCAAGGTCTCTACACACTCGGATGCAAGTAAAGTCACCCACAAAGCTTCCCACAGAGCTTCTCCTTCCTCCCAGAGAGCTACTGAGCTTCAAGCATTCACGCACGCTCAGCTAGATCACCCGGGCTCTGATACCAGTTGAGAGTGCTCTCAACAAAAGAAAGAACGGAAGAGTGAGAGAGAGAAATAGAGAGCCACACAAGTTTTGGTGGATGCAGAACACCCTAATCTTCTTTTTCATTCATTTATATATGTGTTTGAGTATTGTACATAACTGGGGTAAAGGCACAGTGACCTTTAACCCCCACACTTATATTCGTTAAATTTAATTTCCTACTATTCGGGCCATATACCACTGTTAAATTGTGGAATTTAGAAATGAAAAGCAATATATTATTATTTTCTAATGGCGAAATTCAGAAATGAAAAGAAATATACTTGTTATTGTCTAATAAGATAGGCTCCACCCCTTTCCTAGGGCCTGGTTTGACTTTCCACTTTAACATATGATGACACCTCTTCCAAGCTAAAATAAGGCCAGAGACAATATCAGGATCCTTGAATTTTAAAGGATAACTCTAAGAAAAGTTTTTCATACTAGGTGGGGACTAGGTGAGACCATGTTTTGAACCCTATTGAATTGACTGCTCACTTATATCCTACTCAGACCTCTCTATTTTATTTAACAAAAACACAACAAGTTCTCTTAGGGTAGTGCAAGAAGAGCAATGCGCCCTCCCCAAAGAGCAAAATCAACATGACAAATTTAGTGAGGGTTGTGTAAGAAGAGCAATAGGAATGATTGTACTTGTTCATATTGATGTTTGTGGGAGAATGCAACCTATGTTGAAAGGGAGAACTTATTACTTTCTCATATTCACAAATTATTTAAGCAAGAAAATATGGATTTACGTCTTATCAGACAAATCTCAAGTATTTTACAAGTTCAAAGAAAGGAAGGAAATGGTTAAAAGGTAAACCTAGAAGCAATTGAAATCTCTAATTCTACATGGGGTTGAGAGTTATTCTCATAGAAGTTTGAAAAATACTATAAGAGGAAAGGTGTTTAGAGATAGATGTTCACATGCTTAACTCCTAAAAAACTAGAGTTGCTAAGAGGAAGAACCATTCTATAGTTGAAATGGCATGATCCATGCTTCAAGCAAATAAGATGTCTAATTCATGGTGGGTAGATGCATGCAACACAAAGGCATTAGATGTCCAAACACCTTAGGGAGGTCTTTACTAGTAGGAAACCTTTTATTTCACATTAGAGTTTTGGTTTCATGGCATATTCTCATGCTATCAAAGAGAAAAAAGAACTTCCACTCTAAATCTTGGCCTAGCTTTCCATAAACTTCCTCTTGACGGATCCCTAGATTTTGGTGAACCTAGATTTTGAGAATGATGCCTTAGCTTTGCACAACCTTGTTTCCTTATGGAAGAAGCCCTATCATTGCTAAAAGAGAACCTCCTATTGACCCTTCAATCTAAAGCTTTCCATATTAGGTTACATTAACAATTTACCTCTCATTGACCAACTAGCCCCATACTTCCATCCTCAATATAAGGACTTTCAAATTTATCAAAATTTCCTTAGGAGTTTCTCAAAATGATATTGTAAAGTTACCTCACTATTTTCCTTGCAATCTTCCCTACAATAAGTAATGCCCACTACAATTTTTCAAGTTTTGTCCTTAAGGAAACTTGTACAAAACCCACAAACCACTAAAAAAAATGGTGATCCTCATGGATAGAAGAAAGAGACTACTATTAGGGACCCTCATCAGCTCGATTGTGGAGAAGAAAAACTACCATATGTCAAATTTGTAAAGGAGATCCCACTAGGAGCAAATTTGACAACCAAATTGGAAAGCCAAGAAGATACACCATAAGAGATAGTTACTATAGTGATCCATAGACAAGAGGCCTATCAACTTCTATATATCAAAGTGCTCTACATAATCACAAGTTAATAACTAAAGATCAAGAAGGATTTATACTTAAACCTCATGACACTAAAATATTGCATATTCTCAAGAAAGGAGATAAGGGTCTAGTTCAATATCTATAGCATGACTAGCATCATGAGCAACCACCTATTTCCTCCAAGAAAGCAAAAATAATCCTAATAGCTCAAGAAGCACATGAAAAAAAGGAAGGATCCGGGATAGTCTCTTTTCCTAGGACTTAAGGAACAAAACAACAAGGAAAAGCCTTCAACACCTATCTAGCCTCAATGATTCCTCTTAGCATTCATTGTGAAAATAGTACTCCTATTGAAACCTCTCAAGATGCCTATGCTATCCTCCACCTCAATAGCCTCCACCCCATATTTGAAGCTTGGGATCTTCAAAAGGGATTTCATATAATAATGAAAGTACCCACCCTAGGGGCTAGAGAAATGGATCCAATTGATTTTCATGCAATTGACCTTTTGGATGCATACCAAGCTTAGCAACCTTTCCTATGGAATTCATAAAAAATAAAATATTCATGTAAAAAAATTAGAGGATCAAATCTGAGCCATGAAGCTTGAGCTTGAGATGAGTGAAAAAGAGTAAAAAGAAAAGCCGCTGGCGGGGGGGGGGGGGGGGGGAGAGGGGGGGAGGGGGAAGGGGGTGAGCTAGAATTCCAACTTAATGCATCTAGGATTGAAGTTGATAGATCTTGACAAGGATGATGAAGAGCAGGGGAAGAAGATGATACTTTACCAACAACTATCCTTGCACAAGCTCAATGATATTAATGAAAACTGGCATCATAACTATATATCAAATAATTTTACCAAAATTTTTGATATGGCATGACAGAGATTACAAAGGCCAATATCTCAAATAAGGGATTGTGATCCTACTAAAGATAGAGATTGTGATAGTAAGGGTGTCCAGAATTCAAATGGTTTATATCGACGAAGGTGAGCTCAATGAAGAACTCGAGATGTTTGGGCATTAAGAGCAAAACCCAATGGGGGAAGAAAACTATCATGCTTTGAATGGTGGATCCCAACCCCCATCTCCTCTTGGGGACTAGCCCCCACCAACATATGGCCCTCCTTAGATAGACACACCAAGAAACCCCCTCAAATCTCAAATGATGCTAAGCACACATCACAACCTCCAAGCAATGATCCACTTCCTCTACCTTTAGCCTTTGGGTAGTGATCTGCCTCCTCTATCCACTAATAGACCTCACTCAAGTACTTTCATTTCCATGCAAATCCCATGTATGATCCCCAAGCGTCTTTAGGTGTGACAAGCCAATTTTCCCAATCAAAACTCTCAAATATATTCTAGAATTATAGGCCCCCATTTTTGATCCAAACGATGATCACCTAGAAAAGAGGAGGAATTTTTCCTTACTAATATTAACTTACTTGGGTCCCTGCATGATATACCTCTTGATTTTGTTCTTGACTCAAGCCCCCAAGAACAAAAGAAAAAATTAGGGGCATACATTAGCCAATTAGTGAATATTCAAAAGTTATTTAAGATGGGAAAATGGTATTGTTAAAGGGACTCGTACATAGTTGCCCAAAAACCCCAAGGCTCTCTCTCCTCTTTTTTATGCCTTGGATTATCTATGATGGTTGCCACTAGTTCTCTCTTCATCTATAGCCCACTCGTTCTCTCTTCATCTGTAGCCCACTTTCCTCATCCTGGGTCTTCACCACTCCCTTTTTACTTGGCATTCCTTATCATAGCTTGCATATGGCCACCCTTTTTTACCTCCCAAGCAAATTAGTGGAAAATGTAAAAGGAAAGGGTCATAGATGCAAGTTCTTGAAATGGGTGAGATGTGTGTGAATAGCTTATTCACTTTAGACTTTGGCTATTGCTACATTTAGTCTCAAAAACCTAGTCTACGAGCTAAGGGAAATGCTCTATGTGTCATACCTTGTGTTATTAGGTGAAATTGCTTTTTATGTATCTTTGTGACATAGATTATGTATACATCTGGTAAATGCTATAAAAATAGTAAACTTGAGGCTCAAAAAACTAGTGTTTTTAAGGTGTCATCTATATCAGATCTGCAATCTTGAGCAAAGAAAAGCTTTTATGGATAAAGAATAGTGCATATTCATCTACTAGAGCTCCATCAAGGTTACTCTTGATGTCATTGTTGTTTTTAATTTCCCATAAAATTATCTTGTCACCATTATAATTTAGTAGGCATCACATAGATACCCTTCAATTATGAATCAATGCATCAAATAACAATGCCATATATGTAACTATGTCACATGTTAGTGGGGAGGCCCCCATAGCAAGGGATTTCCTTTAACTTCTAACTTTTATCTTGGATGTCGGGTATTCTTGCCATTCATTGTAGCAGTTGCCATTAGAGATAGAGTCTTCCTTTCTAGTAGTTTTGAATCATGAACAGACAAAATCCAAAATCAACATACAAAATCACATATCAAATTAATGAGATAAGAGTCAATCTTACACTTTTAAGGATCCAATTTCAATTCTCGTTGTTCCAAGAACATGGACTTGTCTCCATGACCTACATGAGATAAATTACAAGCAAGGATACATGTAAGATATAACTAAATACACATGGACATTACAATGATACTACAAGCTCACATATAGTTTTTCCATTTTTTTGTGACATACAAGGTCATGACTCATATTAGTACTTCAACAAGCCAAGTACTCATTTGAATTACTATGGAGTTGTGATGATCAAATCTCTAGATACATTTCTTCACACGTACATTACTAGATATTTAAAAGGCATATACAATTATGGATGATTACATAATAAATCTTTGAGTTCCTACGCACACCCACATTTACACAAAATTAATTTAAATTATGATCATAGAAATGGTATTCTATCTCCTTTAGAGGTGGGATAAGGCATGCATCCTTTTCCCACTTTTTCCTTAAAATCATATATGCACTGTGACACCAAAAATTGATATTTTTAATTCGGCATTGATATTGTTTTTCTCTATGTTTGATAAGAGTTTGAGTATCAAGTGATAGCCTAGCGGCTCTCACTTATTTCTATTTTCTATAATATTGTATGGGATTGAGAGGATGAGTGGAATGGCTCATTGTAAATACCATAGGTATGAATTATAAATACCTTGGTATGGGTGAGAGTTATTTGTGTATGGGATATTATGGAGTTTTCTAGAAAATAGGAAGAGTGAGTCATATAAAGAGGTGGGCTCATGTCCATGTGTTCCAATAATATAAGAGAGGCCACATGCCAAGCGTGTGGAAGGCATGTGGAGGAGTGTGAAGTCAAGAGGAATCCTTCTAGAACTCCTATGTGGAATAAGGAGGATGTGGACATGTGGAAAAGAGAGGGTCCCTATGGGCTCCATGTGAGGAGACTCTTGACTTTCTTAATATTTTAAGAGTCTTGAGCATCTTTTGATGGGACACATGGCAAGAGTAGCCAAAAAGGACATGGATGGTGACATACGTGCTTATGTGATTGATGGGGAAAGGAATCTACAGGGCAGCAATTGTAAATGGGTGAAGGAGGGTAACAAAGTCTCTATAAAAGGAGCCCTCCTCTCCCTTGTTCATCAGAATCTCTTCCACCATTAGGCCTTATGTTGCTGTAGCTCTAGTCTCCCCAAGCCTCTTGTAAGAAAATAGTACGCAGCGGAAGATAACAACAAAACGCAAGTACACGATGGAAAGCTGGAGAGAATACAAAAATTCTGATATACCAAACTGCTGATACAACTGATGGTTGGCTGTCCACCCGTGCGCTCTACAGACAGAGCTTCGATGGTGATCTAGACAGATGCTGGATGGAGGACTATGAGCGTGAAGAACTGGTGATCTGATGATAGGGGGTGGCCACTTATATAGTGTAAGTGGTTGACGGTCGGCCCTGTAATAGGCAGTCGGCCTAATAGACAGTCGGCCTGGAAGACCAACCGACCCTTCAGAAAACATGCCGTCGGTTTATGCCCTCTTTGCCTCTATGTTTTTGCCCCCGGACCCTGCCGCTGGGGGCTTTGCCCCCAGACCCCCACCGGGGGCCTGCGCCCCCTGGACCCCCTGCTATCGGGGGGGCTATCGCCCCCCCGAACCCCCCCTTTGTGCAGACGGGTATCTACTCTTGGCTCCTAAGCCGTCTCATAACCATCTGGTCTACTCTAAGACCCCTTCCAGTGTCTAAACTGGGGATCCCTCCCAATATCTGATACCCATCATGGCTTCTCCTCATATGGGGGCCTTACAACATTGGGTACACAGAATATTGGTGGGTTACATGAGAGGTGGACATTTGAGCTAACTCTAACACCTCTTCCATGAGCCTTCTCTTCCTCTTGTAGATATTCTCTTATGTAGACTCTTGAGTCCTTCCATCTCTAGTTTATTCTCTCTCTATGAGTAGTCTTGGAGCTTCCGCTCCCTCTTACCGGCTCGCTGAGATTATGGCCTCTGCTGATCCTTTCCTTCTCCCTATGCTTGACTACAACATCACTTGGGATGTTACCATCTTCATTCTCATCTAAGGGAGGAAAGTATGGTGTGGTATCTTGGCATAAAAGCTTCTTTCTAATGTCTCATTCTCAATGATAAGTATCTTTGGCAGTCAGTTCGAATGCTGCAGGAAGTGAAGAGGTGCATGAAGTTTATTACCCCCAACTTCATGTCACATCTTTTGGTGGAGACGCCGGGTATGTTTGATATTGGATTCATCCCACCTTACTGAACGGTCTCGGATGTACTTGATTGCATGTTATGCCTAGTATAGGCATGTGTTTTCTGATGTGATAAAGAAGATGCCTGGAAGAACTCCGTTAGAAGAGATTGCAGCCTGTTTAAGAGAACTTGAAAATTGTGAAGGTGATGCTCAAGCTATTCACACAATCACCATGATCATATCCTTTATGTTTGCATTGTTGAATATGTTGGTGAATCAACAATGCCGGCAGCAGGCACAATGATAAATTGGGGATTGATCCATGCACTGGCAGCTTGGTGTGAAGAAGAGTTGAGTCTTTGGGTAGTTTTCGACTATAACAGTGGAGTGGTGATTCTTAATGCTTTCAACTTCTTTTGCTATGCAAATGATGAAGAGTACAATATCTTGAAGCTTTTATGTGCACTTCCTATTGTGAGAAGGGTGATTCTAGAATGCATGTATACACAATGCTTTCATGGTGCTGGTTGGTCACTTATTTTTGAAGATTTTGTTGAGGATCACATTGTGGAGGGTTTTCAACAAGTGGTTATGCATAATAAGTTGGTCTTGGTATACTAAGGCTCTATGGGATCTTGTTCGGATCTTGTTTGGGATATTATTTGGATCTTGGTGTTTCCTTTTTGTGTTTCATCATGGTGAAGATTCCAGTGTTTCGAGGGACCCAAGGGGAGGACCCGGAGTCTTATCTTCAGGATTTTGTTCGAGGATGCCGGCTTTCTGGATGGTCCATGAAGGATCGGGCAGAGATTTTGCCTGATTTTCTTGAAGGTGTAGCCTTGAGTTGGCATGAGACCTTGCCGGACTCTACCAAGGAGGACTGGGACCAAGTGGTGGCAGCAATGAAGCAGAGATTTGGGGCAATGGAGTCACCAAATGCTTTGATGTTGCAGTTGGACCGGTTCTATCAAGGAGAGGGTGAGTTGGTCTCTGCGTTGGCAATCCGATATGAAACTTTATGGACAAAGTATGAAAGGGCAGCTTTGCGAGCTATGGCATCTGCATCATCGGCCCCTCAAAGTCTCTCAGGGATGGAGCACTTAAAGATGAGCAAATTTGTTATGGCTTTGGAGCCTCATCTTCGCTCAAAGGTAATGAGTAAAGATCCAACAACATACGTGGAGGCACTTCGCATTGAGACCAAGAAAGAAGCTTCTCTAAAGATCGAATCCTCTTTTGTGTCTTCAACAGCTTCAACTTCTAAGGTGGGGGTAATGGGCATTCCTCAGGTACCAAAATCCTTTGAGTTAGATCACAAAATCTCCCAATTGATGGCAGAGTTTGCTGATTTGAAATTGCATTTGGTTAATGCACGACAACCTAGAGCACCAAAGAGTGAAGATAGGCCTCGAGATAGGTGTGGGGTCACTTGCTATGAATGTAATGAAAAAGGTCAGTATCGCCCCGAGTGTCCTAGATTGAGAAAGAAAGAAGAAAAACAAGTATCCTTGTTAGAAGCTTCTTCAGGGGATGAGGAGAGAGAGGTAATGATGGCTAAACGGGGGCGTGGTAGAGCAAAAGAAGAAGAAGAAAGTAAGGAAGAAGTAGATGAGGAACATCAGGAAGAGGAACACCGTAGTAAGAAAAAGAAGGCATCTAGAAGGAGAATTAGCCAGTCAGACTTTCCTTTAGGACAAGGAATTCAAAGCTATGACTTGTTGTCCGACCTTAAAGAAAAGGAAGCTCATATTACCTTTGGTCAATTACTTGCTTTGTCTCCAAAACTACGGAAGGAATGGGGAAAACTAGCAAGCACAAGAGTGTCAAAGAAGAAAAAGAAGAAAAGTGCCAATCCTGTTGTTCAAAAGGTAGATATAGATGTTGGTGATGATGTACCTGTGGTTGATGTGATCATTGATGGTCAAGTGATTTCTAATGTGTACATTGATGGAGGTGCATCGATTAATGTCATGAGTGAGAAGACCATGATTGATGCTGATTTAAAATACTCTAGTACTACCTCTCCTTATCGAATCAAATTGGCTGACAACACTAGGGTTAAGACCTTGGGAGTTGTGAAGAATCTAGAAGTGGATGTATGTGGAATTTCTGTGCCGACTACTTTTCAGGTGATCCCTACCAAGCCAGATGCACGTGCCGATCCATTGATTTTGGGAAGGCCTTGGCTACGCAAGGTGAAGGCTGTTCAAAAGTGGGATACTAGAGAATTGATTTTGCAGGGAAATGATAAGAAGGTGCGCTACAACATCAGAAGCCACAAAAAGGAAGTTGTCAAGGAGGAGTCTTCAACATCAGAGAGTTCAAGCTCTGACTTAACCGATGAAGAAGAAGAGACAAGGTGTAGCTTCGAGGAGTCCAACTCAGAGGTTGAGGTGGAAGGAGTGGCCTTTGGTCTTTGTCTTGGTGCTGATCGGGATGAGTCAGGAAGGAACAAGGTGGTGGTGCAAGAAGATCCTGTAGAGACACTTCATGTGGAGGATGTGGAGCACACTAAACGACGCCAACGCAATGAAGAGCTTCTTGGTGATTCTCTATCAGGTAGTGAGAAGCTCCAGTACTTGGATATGCTAGATGATTTTCCATGTCTCTTTGCAACAAGCTATTCACAGGTTCGACCAGTCTCTCTTGTGGAGCACAAGATTGAGTTGAAGCCAGAAAGCAAGCCAGTTGTGCAACGCTTAAGGCAATTGGGGGTGATCCAAGCTGAGGCACTAAAGAAAGAGGTAACACAACTACTTGAGGCAGGATTCATCTTTCTTGTTGATGATTCAGAATGGATATCTCCTGTAGTTGTCACACCAAAGAAAGGAAATAAGTGGCGAGTTTGTGTGGACTTTTGTCCTTTGAATGCATGCACTAAGAGGGATCATTTTCCTTTGCCATTCCAAGATGAAATACTAGACCAAGTAGCAGGGCATGAGATGTATTCTGTATGTGATGGGTATTCTGGGTACTTTCAAATTCGTATTCGGAAGGAAGATCAAAAGAAAACATCATTCGTCACACCTTGGGGAGTCTTTGCTTACAAAGTGATGCCTTTTGGGTTGACCAATGCACCAGCTACATTTCAAAGGTTCATGAGTCAAGTCCTGGAGCCTTACTTGGGAAAGTTCATACGGGTGCTTTTGGATGATTTTTGCATTTATTCTCGGCGCATAGATCACATGGAGAAGTTAAAGATGGCCTTAGCTAGGATTGATGAAGCAAAAGGGTGTCTAAATCCTAGCAAGTGTCATTTGGCTCAAACAAAAGTAGTCTTGTTGGGGCATATTGTGTCTGAAGAAGGCCTGCAAATGGATCCTGACAAGGTTCAAGCAATCATGGCATTGCCAAGTCCTGAGAGTGTCACTGGTGTTCGCAGAATTCTAGGAAAGAGCAAGTATTATCAACGCTTTTGTGATGATTTCACAGAGATAGTGCATCCCATGAACTTGTTGACAAGAAAAGGAGTTTCTTTCCAATGGGGTGTGGAGCAACAAGAGTCTTTCTAGCAACTTAAGGAGGCCATGAGTAAGGGCCCAATATTGAAGCCCCCTGATTGGTCTCAAGACTTTTATGTAAATCCAAGTGTATTTTTGCATTCAGTTGGTGCTGTATTGCTACAAAAAGGAGAGGCAGGTAGAATGCAACCCATCTATTATGCCAGCTGACAGCTTACAGATGTGGAAACAAGGTATGAAGAAATGGAGCAGCAAGCTCTCTCTTTGGTGTTTTCAGTCAGAAAGTTTCGCTCCTATTTATTACCTCGACCATTTTTCTTCCTTACCTCTCAGTCTGTATTAGCATATCTAGTTCGCAAGCCTAATCCTGGGGGGAGGTTTGCAAAATGGTTGTCAGAGCTTCAAGAGTTCTCTTTCTCTTTTGTCACTGAAAATACCACTAGGTCCACTATGGCAGATTTGCTCACAGGACGGGAGGATCTAGGAGAAGAAAAGAAATGTAAGGAGAACATTAAAGATGAAAGGGATATCTCTTCCTCTTGTAGATATTCTCTTATGTAGACTCTTGAGTCCTTCCATCTCTAGTTTATTCTCTCTCTATGAGTAGTCTTGGAGCTTCCGCTCCCTCTTACCGGCTCGCTGAGATTGTGGCCTCTGCTGATCCTTTCCTTCTCCCTATGCTTGACTACAACATCACTTGGGATGTTATCATCTTCATTCTCATCTAAGGGAGGAAAGTATGGTGTGGTATCTTGGCATAAAAGCTTCTTTCTAATGTCTCATTCTCAATGATAAGTATCTTTGGCAGTCAGTTCGAATGCTGCAGGAAGTGAAGAGGTGCGTGAAGTTTATTACCCCCAACTTCATGTACAGCACCCATACCTTGGGCCAATGTGCTTTCACATTAACAATCATCTTTATGCACATGGTTGTGCGATATCTAGATTAGCATCTATAGGTTTAATCTCCTCATTAATTCTATTACTTGGTTTCCTTTAACACTTAGTACGTTGATTACAAAGTGTAAGTATTGACTTAGCATCACCAATGTTAACAATAATGTACAACTAGAAATAGGAGTATACCTAAGCAAGGGTACTAATGATAACACTATAGAAATAATCAGCTAAAAACTAGTTCAAAGTGCAAGTATTTACAAATGTCAATTTAAAAATGAAAGGAAAGGCTTCAAAAATCTAGAAGGTAACTATTGCACACAGGGCAAAGTGTAAAACAACTGATGAGATGATTTGTGGACTGGAAATTCAAAGCATCAAAATCCCTAAAATCATTGAGCCAAGAAACAAAAAAGGACACCCTCATACAAGCTTCATAGAAACTACCAAAATTGGTAGGAGACCACTTGCACTTTGTTTCTTTAGCAACGTCATACCATGGTTTCCCCCAAGTTCAAAACAAAACAAACTTTATGTAAACAATAATAGCGATTTTTCTATTTTGATTTTGAGCTTTCCATGATTTCCCTCTATCTATCTGTGAGGAGAGAATAATTACAAGAATTGGAGGAATACCCACCCTCAATTATTCTAAGAAATTTGAACCGTTGGATGCATTCATAATGGTCATTTCTTTAATCACTTCTCTTGGCATCTCTATAGAAAACTAGTGACCAAAGATGCTTAAGTGCATTGGCTGAAGTGGTTGTGCATGGCAAATGTATCGGTGGTGTAGATGATAGTCATAAACAAAGGAATCTAAATGGATATGTGAATTCTAAGAGCTGATAAGGGGATCTTTGTACACAATGTGAAAAATAAAGAGAAGCATTGCTAAGAGCAAGTTGGTCTTTCAATGTTTTTGGGCTAGCTATTTTATGGATTTCTGCACACTAGAGGCACACAGAGAGAGAGAGAGAGAGAGAGAGAGAGAGAGAGAGAGAGAGAGAGAGAGAGAGAGAGAGAGAGAGAGAGAAGAGAGAGAGAGAGAGAGAGGAGGAGGAGGAGGAGGAGGACCGCTTGAGGTTTTTAGGGATTCCAACTAGGATTGAAGTGTGGATCTAATGATGTTGGATCTCTTAACAGAATGTTAAAAACACTCGAAAATTTAACTCCTTAAAATAGATGGTTCAACAAGTTTCTGGGAAGTTAAACACATTGGATTGCTACTTTTAATGTTAACAGAGTTTATCAATCCATGATCATGCCATCTTCTGACTACATAAATTGATTTGTAAGTAATAATGCAATATCCTCAAATATGACATCTCAAATGAGGGTTCAAGATTAGCCTTGACTTCTATAATATTACTCTCATTGGTTCATGTGAGTAACATGTCACCATCTAAAGGATGACTATCAAAAAATCCCCCCTCTCTGTCTTAACATATAGGTTACTTTTAGCTACAACGTTATTTCTATAGACCCAGGCTATGAATCTTTTTATATTAAGCCCGTGGAGCTTGATTGAGCCCATAAAGTGCCTTCCACATCTTGCATACTTTATTGTCATGACCAAGCATCTTGAAACAATTACAATAGAGTGACTCAGATAGATTTCATCATGCAAGTCTCCATTCAAAAAGGTTGTTTTTGTCTTGGATTCCCAAAGGTTTTGTTTGGCACTTTTGCAAATACAAGCACTCAAAAAGAGTTAAATTAAGCTGGCAATTGCAAAATCAAAATTTGGGGCATTTGCACTCCTTTGGTTGCTTTATTCACCCTTGTGGCAAGGGGATGTTTGTAGCTAGATTACTCTTGTACGGCCAATGCATTGTGTTGCTCCAAAGACCATTCATAGTAATTGAATTTTGTGGGTCGTTGGTGCATTTACTTCACAATGGCTTAAAATGACAATTGATGGAGCTTTGACCCAAGAGGACAATTATTAATGGCACCAATTAGTTCGTATGGAGTTTCATGGTTAAAAACCTATTGGTTGCCAAAGGTTTACATGGACTTGTAAATGGGTATGAAACCCACCCCATAGATACTACTCCTAATTTATCAACCACACCTAGTAGAAACAAAGCTATAGCAGAGGTTAGACCTACACCTACAATAGTAGCTATATTTGAACAAGAAATATGGGATTCTCTTGATCTCTTTGTTAGTAAAAAGATTTATTATTCCTTACATTAGGTCTTATAGGACCTCTTTGCATGCATGGCATGTCTTGTAGATGATGTGGCTAGAAACTAGATAGTATGCAAGGTACACATTTTGAGAATAGATAGAGAGGGGGAGTACATGTCAAATTCTTTTATAGCATATTGGTAAGAAAAGGCATTACGAGCCACTATAAAGTTCCATATACACCCTTATCAAAATTGTGTTATTGAGAGAAAAAATAGACCTTTGATGGAGATGGCCAAGTATATGATCAAGGGTAGAAAGCTACCTCATAAATTTTGGATGGAAGCCATTATGTGTCCTAGACATGTTTCAAGTAGATTCCCAACCAAGGCCTTGAAAACCATCACACCCTTTGAGACTTAGCATAGAAGGAAATCAAGGTTGATTACCTTAGGGAGTTTGGATGCATAGCCTTTGCCTCAACAAATGAGAGGTCAACAAGATAATGAGGCACAATAATGCATATTTGTTGGCTATACAATCCTCAAACTTAGAGGACATTTGTTAATAGAGATGTGGTTTTTCCTAAAAACTCACATCCTCCCCCCATGACTAAATTCGAAAGACAACTTCCTATGAGTTCACACGATTGTTTGGAAGGGCTACTTGCACTTGTCCATAGATAGCAGTTTATAGCAAGCAAAAGTAGCATTTACAGCCTACACAATAGGCTTTGGATGCTATATATCATGGTCATTAACAACCCATATTGTCAGAGAAGAGAGAGTAGTTATACAGAAGCATAATTAATTTCCACGTGGCTAAAGCATAATTAATAGGATAGTAGGCTACTAGCCCCTCTTCCCATAAGGCTAACACAACTTCATGAGCACTCTTTGTGATATAGATGTGCCCCTACTTACCATCATGGCTATGAAGAATCAACTGGAAGAGTACAACAAAAAATTCTTTGGCAATGTCAAAGATGTAGAACATCCAATAAATTTGGATATTTGATGGCATTATACCTATTGTGAGTAGGAGTAGTCAATGGAATGAGGGACTACCACCTAAGCAATCAAATTCCTAGCAAGAAATGCATCCCATGATTAGCATGATCAAGAAGCCACATCATCTAGGTCAATGCCAAAATGGGAAAAGAATTAATGGATGAGGCAAATGATATTTTCAAGGTCATGAAGAAGGCAACAAGAAGCCTTTAGATGTTATCTAGAATAGGACAAAGTCCCTATTAATGTTACCACTCAACACATTATTTTAGTAGTTCAATGTTGAAGACAATGAGCATTAGATGAGAGTCATGAAGGCTGAAATAAATTCAATCCACAAGAACACTTGGGAATTAGTGGATCTCTCCATTGACCTTGGACTAATTGGGTGTACAAACTTTGAGGAAATATGATGGTATCATTGATAGGTACAAGCCAAGCCTGTTAGTTGTGGCCAAAGGCTATTCTCAACAGAAGGGGTTAGATTTTGATGAAACATTCGAACCTACTTCTAGGTTGACCACTATCAAGTCATTGGCTACTCATCATGGCTAGAAAGTACATCAGTTGGATATTAAAGAATAGAAACTTGAAATTTGAGAAACGAAACCAAATTATACCGGGAAAATCCATGAGGACAATGAAATCTGGGGCAATCTAGAATGAGGACAAAAATCAGGTTGACCCGGGTTCGAGATAATTTAGTCAAAATTTGAATCTGAGAGGATCTGGGGAGGACAGGAACAAGAACATTAGATTGGATCCGGGCGCAAGGGATCTAGGGAGCTAGATAGGATCGAAGACCAGGAGGAATCTGAGGAATCTGGAAAGCAGGATTATATATGGAGAGCTGGATGTGATCTAGGATCAAGGGATCAGGACAACAGGAGGGATCCATGCAATAGAATTGCATGTGCTTGGGAGCCAGATGTGATCCGGTAGCAAAATGATCCAGGGAACAGGAAAAGATTCGAGCACTAGATAGGCTCTAGCTACAGAAGAATCTAGGGAGCTGAATAGGATCAGAGAGAAAATTTGAGTGCAAAATATGAGTGAATTCGGGCAAATCTGGAAGTAAAGCCCTAAGTAGAATTTGGGTTGCAATGGGTATCCAAGTCGAGTGTCTTCTTAGAATATATTTGACCTCATAAGCAGGTCTCGAACTAAATGCTTTGATCTCCACTAGGTAGAAGAAGCAGCTGCATACTAAAGAGAACCTTGGAGACCTCACAAGAAGTTTTGTTTTCTTTAGAAACCAAAAGAAAGAGGAGAAAGGGTGGCATTCTACTATAAGTGCTTCTTAATAGCAAATGAAGCTCCAAAATAGTGGCGATTAAATTATAATAGAGGTGCTAGGGCCAAAACAGGTGGTGGCTAGTCTAAAATAGGTTCCCCTCTACGGAAAGTGTTTGACTTTGAGCTGAGGAAGATGTGCGAACAGGCAGCTAGCCATAAACACCTCTGAAACAAAAAGATCTTATACATAGGAAGGTCCAAGGAGTGCAAAAAATGAGTTGGAAAAGTGAATAGCCACAAAATAGTGACGAGCTTGATGGAGCAAGTGACTATAGCTAGAGCCTTAGAAACAAAAATCTATTCCCAAAAGAGTGACGGCATAGCGAGTGATGGCGAGCATGGGAGCGATAGTATCGAGCCAAGTAACACTGCTCTAATGTTAGACAGACGGTGAACACATAGAGAAAGAAACTATATTGCAAGGTGTGTGCCAACTTGTAAAGACCAAAATGAGGAAGTATATCCTCTACATTGGTACCCTAACCCTAAGGGGAAAAACCTCTTAGTTGGAGGGGGAAAGTGCCCAAGGGTAGATTCACACCACACTACACATAATCAACTAGGGCTTGAGAAAAGAGAAAAAAGAAGACAAACCACTATCCATTGGGAGCTTAATGGTGGTAACATGTGGATGTTCATTGTTGTAAGAGATGATGTGATGCAAGTTGAGAAGGTCAACTCCATCTATTGTCACTTCTAGGACACAATATAATTTTTTGGCTTTAGAAATGAAGCATGACTCTTTGCTATTTAATTCACCGGTAAATAGTCATATGCCTTGATTCTCCCTAGTGAACAATGGCCTAAAGGGTCATTTTAATAGTTATGCAAGAGAGGAGGGGTGTTATCAATTTGCATGGTAGAATGGATCCACTACCACAAACTACTTGGTGTTGAAGAAAACATTCTTCATACAAGTATGCGAGGGACGTGAATGGACCCAAGACAACACAAATCTAGGAAATTTAGGGTAGGTTGAACTAGCTTTTTAGAGAGATTGAAAATCCTGGAAGTGATCATGGGGAACCAGCAATAAGATTATCTACTACTATCTCCATGAGGTCAATGAGGGTTTTAAAGTTCCTTTGATGTGATTCTAGAGGTGGAATGCCAATTGTGGTTTAGTTCATAGTCAATGCTGAGAGACTATGCCATGAAGTTTGGAAGGCCTCGATCAACATGTGATCTACCTTTGCTTTCATCTACAATGTCATAGACACCTTGATGGGGGGTTATCCCACCATGTTCAGCAAAAAGTATACCTTGGTGGGAATCTGTCCATTCTTGCTGAAGTTTTATCTAGATGGGGGTTATCCCATCTCTTCACTATGGGAATTTTTTAATTACTTTGTTCTTTGAATAGAACTAACTCCTTGGAAGAAAAAAATCTAAAAAGGAAATCTTCCTTTAATTTTCAACTAATGTATCTTATTTAAGCATATTTACATTCTCATTGCTCAACTTCATACCATAGCCAAGCATGAGCTTCAACACTACACAATGAAACCCATATGTCGGAATAAATTGCCAACTTGCCCTAGCATTAAAAGTGTCATTTGCTTTTACTCACTTCAACATAATCGCTTAGAAGAGTTTTTGTGGTAAGCTCCCAATTGCTCCCCATAAAAAGACCAAGCTAGAACCCCTCTTTACTAGTTGGTATGGTAGCAAGTAAGGTAAATTGCATGTGGATATTGAGTGTGTATCCATGCAAACCTCATGTGAACTCACTTCACATGAAGATTGAATTAAATGAACCATCTATTCGTTAGGGATATAAATTGGCGTGTATTAACACGCAAAAAGCCTCTTGGCTACTACAAAACAATTAAAATCAAGTATCAATTTGTAAACCAAGTATGGAAGATCTTCACTTGCTGAGAGATAACAATAGCTCTTGGAGTAGCATGAAGAGCTCCAGCGTTTGATTTTGGATTTGCCACGTCTCTTTGGCTATTCAAAAAGCTTTGAAACTAGATAACATACAATACAATGATACTGAAATTAGAAAAAATATAAGGAACACAAGTGCCTTTCAAGACATGTATAAAAGCTTTTAAAAAATGTCCTTGCCATATATTTGGAGACAAATTTCTGTGTATCCTACCTCGCCCCTTGTGCTGTGCTTGAGTGTGTTTGTAAGAGATATCAGCTCTGCTACCATGTGAGAAGAGAGAGTGAGAAAGCGAGATGACACATGACGTGCAGGCCAAAAACACCAAACACCCAGAGACTAGGCAACCTAGCCTCAAAACAGTATCATGTACGTCTGCCATTTGACTTCAGCAGGATGTATGCCAAGCTGAACAAGGTACTTACTCAACCGATATAGAACAGAGGGATACTTTTTGTTTTGAGTGCGGATACTCCTATCACAGCAACCGGCACATTGAGAAAGAGACGCAATTACTCAATCCCGAGCAGCCAGAGGGGTGATCCGAGGGCTACACAAGCAACCAACACGTAGTGAAGGATGCATGACTCTCTCATTCACTCAAAATGAGGGAGGTAAAGAAACATCACTCACCCAGTCACTCAAAGAGGGAGGCAACCCACACTGAACAGAGGGCTAAACAAGCAACCAACACTGAGTGAAGGATGCATAAGTCACTCTTAAGGGAGGCAAAGAAGCATCACTCTGTTACTCACCCAAAGAGGGAGGCAAAGAAGCAAGAGAGACAGGCAACCAACGCTGAACAGAAGGCTACAAGCAACCAACACTGAGTGAAGCACTCTCTCACTCACTCAAAGAGGGAGCCAAAGATGCAAGCCTCCCGAGCCATAGCGAGTGGAGAATCATGTGGAAGGCATCATACTTGGATGGCACGTTGTGCCACACAAAGTGCTGCCTCACATGCTGCAGCCTGGCTTGCATGGAGCGATACCTCTCTGTAGAGATGTTGAGCAATACTTGCTTCAATTGTGGCACCTCCTTCTCCTCCATCACCACAGAGAATGCCTCCCAATTCAGCACATCCCCGAAAGGTAGCACGAAATTGTCAGCAATGATCACTGGCACACAATCGTAGTAGATGGCTTCCACAATCCTGGGGCTGTTCACCTCGTATCCCATCGCACAAATGCAGTATTTGCTCATCTTCAGGTGCCTGATGTAAGATGTTTTTCTGGCAATGTTTGCTGGTAGCTCCTCGTATATCTTCATGTCTGGGTCCTTGTTCTTCCAGTGGTGGAGCAAGATTGGCCTCAGCCTGCCGTGCATCTGGCCTGCGAAGAAGGCGAGGAATGGGCGTTTGCGAGGCGGAGGCCCTCCCAGGCGATTGGGCGGCTTGACGCCATGCAAATAGATTTCCGGCAAGGAGACGTCTTTCTCCACGACGAATTCTTCGGTAAGATCTGCGTTGCAAACCACTTTGACACTGTTGTTGCGAAGTTCTGGGTGACCCCGTGCTGTTGCCGGCCCCTGCACACGATTCCTCACATAATCAGATCAAGTTTCAACGCATCAAAGCTGGAAGAATGGCTACAATTGAAGGTAGCGATCAGTAGATTGCGACATGCGAGCGAAATTGGGGACTTGCCCGATCGCGGCAAGCATCCCGATTGAAGAATGGCTAGAATTGAAGCGATAGAGCCCAGCAAACTTGCCCAGTCATGGCAGGAGACGAAGAAGTGATCTGCTCCGCGCGTCCTGTTCCAAAAGGGGTGCTTTGAGGCGATCAAATTCACGTAGTCTGTGATGAACGTGGTGATGGGAAGCATCGTGTGTGAATCTGGCACATACAGTTGAATCACCATGTTTGCCACACTGTAGGGCAAGAAGAACATTTGAGCCTTGGTCGGATCTTTCACCACAAATCGCCGATTACGCTGTAAATAATCGATGAAGCGCCCTTCTGATGCATAGATTCCGACAGTCGGACCAGTGTGGACGAGAGGAGGGGCACCTTCCCCGTAGATGTAAATTCGGAACAGTTGCTCCATCAATTCGTAGCTCCTGCGCTACAAACCATCAGAAAACTTAGCAGAAATTCTTCGTATGATCCAGCGACGGATTTCTTGTGCAAAAGTCCGTTATATGATGCATCGTCGTAAGAAAATTCTGTGAATTTTGTCGCAAGAAACAACTGCAAGCCAGGGCTTACTTCTTGAAGACTGAGACGTTGTGGTAGAGGGGTGCGTGAAGGTCTCCGCTGGTAGAAACAGGAGCGGTTGCGATGGCCTGCTTTGCTGTCGAGAGGTCTTGCTCCAAACTGAGAACCCATCCTGGCTTCTGCACACAGCCTGCTGAATTTTAGCACGGACGAAATTCGCCAGGTAGCATTTCTCCAATCAAGCTTCATCGCAAACAAAGATCAATTGGGAGGCACGCAATGCTTACCTCGGAGGAACGATTCGCAGTGCTTTCATGGTCACTTTGCGATTTCTGGGAAGGGCCAATTGAGGTTTTTGGCGCTGTAGCCGGAAATTCCTCTGGGGTAACAGTGGAATTCTCGACCGAGCTCATGTTGAAATTCCATGGCAAAGTGCCATTCGTATCGCTTCCGTCGCGATGCTTCCTCTGAATTTGCAACTCTGTTGCTTCCTGCTCACGGTCTTCGTAAAGATCCGTCGAATTCCAACCACTCTGGTGTCCGCCATAGCCATCGTCTGCCCGTTCAAACCTCCCATCAGGAGTACCAAAATTACGCAACGAGGGTGGTGCGATGCTTATATCCGGCGGGATCCGGACTGTGCTCGCCTCCCCAGGCTCTCCAGAAGCGAAATTTCCGGCAGACGATCTCGCCTCCCCCGCAGGCTCTCCAAAAGCGAAATCCCGCTCATCGTCTGCCGGAAATGGCGTGGGAAGATGAGTGCCAGCGTCTTGGATAGCGAGTCGAGGCCGATCATCGCGATGGGCAGGGCGCTGCAGCGAGGGATTCTGCGGAAAGGAAAATTGCAACGAGTGGTGTGTAGAGGTGGGAAGGAAGGAGAGAGGTGTGGTAAAATTGGTGAAGGCGAAGGTGGAGGAGTTGCAAGAGGAGGAGGAGGAGCAGGAGAGGTAGAGGAGGGCGAGGAGGAAGAAGAGAGCGAGGGCAGGCAAGCTCTTTGCCAAGGCACGCCATTCGCAAGCAGACCTCCATGGCACAAGCATCCCTTCCTCAGAAACTTCACACACACAACAGGAAAATTCATACAACAGGAAAAGCTTGGTGAAGACGACGCAGCTCCGGAATTGCCATCGGGTCGCACTTTCCCCCCTCGAACAGATTCCCATTTTGACCCCTCGCATCCTTACCACACCCAATTCCACATTCTCACAAGCCACCTTCACCACCCAGGCACCACCAGCTGCCCTGACGGCGTTGGTCACACGGGAAACTCGATCTGGACCAATGCGTTTGCCACATTTTGACTTGCAAAATTACAATGCGAACCTTGTTACCAGTAGCACCTCCTCCACCTACGAAACTGCGCTGACTCACACTCTACTTTGTCGCGCGAAGTTGCTGTGTTGTCGCCCAACCACGCCTTGCTCCTAGCTCCGCCATCGACGACCAAGAATTCGGCCGGTCGCCAATCTCGATCGAACACCTAGGCAGTCGGCTCCCAACCACCGGCTGATCGTCTCGCTAGGTGGCCCCGATTTCCTCTTGGGAATTGTCTCCCAGAGCCAATTCCTTGATACGAGACACAAATTCCCAACCATCGATTCCTAGCTATTGGCAAGTCCAAAATTGGTGGGCATGTGTGGCAATAATGCAGGTGCGAATGGTGTCAGATACATGTCATAAAGTAGCCAGTCATTGTGCAATCTACTTTTGACCATTACAAAAATATCTAGATTGGATGGTCACAATTAAGATTCTTGCTAGCCATAGGCGTTGACAAAGCATAAGATGATGATGATGAAGCAACAACTAGAACAACACTAGAACCAAAAAAAAAACTAGAACAACACTAGGGAATGGCCATTACCCATGATCCTTCCTAGCCTTCTCAAACACATTGCACTAGTAACGCTTCCATAGTTTCCAAGTCACATTGTGACATGCAATCTATGGCCATAACAATCCTAACCTAATTGTTGGCATGCTCTCTTATTAACTTTGACTTCTGAGAAAGAATGAATAGTCACTTGTTTTAAACAAAAAGACTCCTGGCTACAGAGAGAAGCACTTTATAAAGTGTATACTGAACCACCAACCCACCTTTATGACCTTGCTAAGGGACTATGGAAAGTAGGTTGGTTTTTTGGAGTCAAGGCCTAGGTGACCTATACTTAAGGTTGAATATGGCTCTTCTCGCCTTACTAAATAATGGAGGATATTGTTTGGAGACTTTGGGAGATTATAAGGGTTTTGCCACCTTGTTTTCCCTTCCTTCTAGGGTTTGGTTTATCCCTAAGCATAGATTAGTGGCATCTTTGCATGCAACTCCCTCCATAAAGGTTGCAATATGTCCTATTGCATGTGTAAGGCATCTTTGTGTACACAAAGCTTGCACGTATGTCCTATTGCAATTGTTAGGGAGGTGGCTAGGTCTCTCATTTGTCTATTTTTTTCTACACTCACTCATCTTGTGAAACCCTGAACCATGATTGAGAGCATCATTCCATGGAATAACCTATTCACATGAACCTCACATTGCATAAACTATTGTATCTTTACATCATTGGTTACTGTGAAGTATGATCTTGTCTTATCTAATATCTAGGCATGTGTCTAGTTATGCAAAAAATATTTAAAGAGAAAGGGACCAAATCTCACTTTCAAGTTAAAAGGATGTATGAATATCTTTCAACATGTTTGTTGGCTCCATCTAAATGAGTAAGCTCATATTAAAGATTGGTAACATATGATTGAGGAACAAAAAGACAAACCTTTATTGAGGGTATGAGAGGGACATCGTACCAAGCAAGGTTATATGAAGAAGACATTGTACCAAGCAATGGCATATGAAGAACACATGCAACTTCCACTTGCACATCACATGTCAATGACCCAAATCTAGTGGACCATGTGCCCTTTTATCTTATTTTCTATACATACATCGTTTACAATTTTATTGAGATTTAGTACACCATACACGATATTAATCTTCTCTATGAATTGCAAAGATTGTTAATTAAGGTGTTTGAGACTTTGATACCAGAGATTTGCTTCACTTACAATTTTATTGATATTTGTAGACCATGCACCAAATGATCTCCTTCATGAACTACAAAGATTTTAAATTAAGGTTCTTGAGCATTTGATATCATTTGCTTCACTTTCAGAAATTGTGCATGTTGTTCTACCAAGTTACATCACTCTACTAGCAAATGTACCATCTTATGTACAATGTGCAAGAATTCTTGAACATTAAGCATTTTTTATTGTCAAAGAGACTTTGATTTTTTGAACATTGATATTAATTTTTTTAAAGTGTTTGTACACATATCACTAGAAAGATGTCTCTCTTTATGATCCATTAAGGAAATTGATCGTGATATCTCCTATGCCTTTAATTGGTCACCTTCTTTCATCCCCAAGCCAGATGTTTTTCAGTTTATCTAATGGCCTTATTGAAAATATTTTCTCAAGGTCACATGGACAAATGCTCCTAAATCATTATACTAAATTTTTGAGTTGCATGTTATGGTAGCCAAGCATATACAAAAATAAAATTTGAGTTGTGTAATACATTCCCTTGTTAGGATCAATTATTAGTATCTTCTTATGCCATAGTTTCATGCAACACTCATAAGGACAACTTTTTTCAATGAGTTATTTCTCCATTATCTCATTCTACGTTAAACTAGTATCTATGGTGATTGTTGAGGTAGCTTTGGTGACATTTCATCAATTACCTTACCTTTCCTATTATCCTTTACATTTGCAACATGCCCCTATTTCTTTGTATTCTTAAATTCTTATTGATTCCCTTTGGCCTGTGACCTCCAATCTCTTGCCATGTGATCCTATTTTCCATTATTGTAGCATATGAATAGTGGCTTCTACTAGCTTGCTCTTGTTGTCCTAGTCTCCTTTTATTACTTGCCACAATCTTGAGGATGATTATGCCTATTATTATGTCCATGGTTGAGGCCGAGATGTAGTTCCTTTGTCATTCTCTATGAGGTTAGGGCTTCAGGTAAATTGTTACCATTAAGCCGTTCCTTCCATTCATGGCCAAAATAGCAATAAGTTCATCTTATGCAATACCTTTGTGTTCTTAAATGTGTCGATACATCTAAACTACACTACATGTGCATAGGTAAACCTAAAGGCTTAATCTTTTATGTAAATAAATAAATATAAATAAATTATATATATATATATATATATAGAGAGAGAGAGAGAGAGAGAGAGAGAGCTCTCTCTCTCTATATATATATATATATGTATATATATAATATATACATATATATATATATATATATATATATAGAGAGAGAGAGAGAGCTCTCTCTCTCTCTCTATACACACACACACACACACACACACACATGCACGCACACACACACACAAATACACACACACTTACATTTACCTATTGTAAAGAATAAGGGAGAGAGATAGGAGACTCAAGTTCAGCTTTCTTCACAACACACAAAAGAGAGAGGACACAAGGTTGGAGGGTGAAGCCTTTCTTCACTTTTGCACACAACAACAATACAATAGAAGAGGGAAATACCCTATATGTCAAACCCTAGAATACGTGGTTCATATGTGAACCCAAACCAAAAACATATGTGGTAGTCTAACTACACCACGAGTACAACTAACATAGGCGGTGACATAAATGATAGTCATCCAGGAGATGTATCGTGGGTAGAGCTTGATATCTCAACACTCCCCCTCAAGCTCAAATCCATCTCACGTACACCAAGCAAGCTCCTAAATCTGCGAAGCTTCTCGGTACCCAATGCCTTCGTAAAAATATCAGCCACCTGCTCCTCAGTGCTGACATAGACAAGATCAATCTCACCAGCTAGAACCTTCTCTCTCACAAAGTGATAATGCACCTCAATGTGCTTCGTTCTAGCATGATAAACTGGGTTATTAGCAAGCATGATGCTGCTAATGTTGTCACAATGAATGACAACTGCTGCATGAATTGACTGTCCCATATCTGCAAGTAGCTTCCGTAACCAAGCTACTTCACATGCAGCCATTGCTGCACCCCTGTACTCAGCCTCTGTGCTCGACAAGGCAACTGTTGGCTGCTTCTTGCTGCTCCAACTGATGGCACCACTCCCAAGAGAAAACATAAAACCACTAGTAGATCTCCTGTCTGAGACACTACCAGCCCAGTCAGCATCTGTGTATCCATGTACCTGTAATGCACACCCAGCTTCATAAAACAGTCCATAATGCAATGTGGACTTCACATACCGTAGTATGCGCCTAGCCGCATCCAAATGTGGCTTCCTCGGTGCCTGCATAAACTGACTCACCAGCCCCACAGCATAGCTCAAATCTGGTCTGGTTATAGTCATGTAAATCAAGCTACCTACTATGCGCCTGTACATAGTAATATCTTCAAGAAGCTCACCTGTCTCTGCATTGAGCTTCACATTCTGCTCCAATGGAACAGAGATAGGCTTACAGCCTGTCATCCCATATTTGGACAGCATGTCCAAACCGTATTGCCTTTGCAACAACCATATCCCACTCGGGGATCTAATAACCTCAATGCCCAAGAAGTAACGCAGCTCTCCCAAATCCTTCATCTCAAATTTCTGCTTCAACAGCAGCTTCACATCATTAATGTCTGCATCACTATCACCTGTAATAATCAACTCATCAACATAGATGACCACAAGCACAATCCCTCTGTTTGTTCTTTTCACATAAAGTGAAAAATCTGAATTGGAAATCTGAAATCCAATAGTGACAAGATATTGCCCTATCTTGTTTGAGCATGCCCTCGGCGCCTGTTTTAAGCCATACAAGGCTTTGCGCAACCTGCATACAAAATCGGGGTGTGAATTATCCTCATAACCTTCTGGCTGCATCATATAAACCTCTTCCTGCAAATCACCATGCAAGAAGGCATTTTTCACATCCATCTGATGCAAAGACCATCCCTTTGTAGCGGCCATAGCAATTACTGCTCTCACGGTTGCCATCCTTGCAACTGGGCTGAAAGTTTCCTCATAGTCAATTCCATATGTCTGCGCAAAACCTTTGGCAACCAATCTTGCCTTGTACCTGCTAACAGACCCATTAGCATTGTGCTTTACTTTGTAAACCCACTTGCAGCCAATAGCCTTCTTATCATGAGGCAAAGGCATCAAATCCCAAGTGTGGTTTGCATCCAAGGCAGCCATCTCTTCATCCATAGCTGCTTCCCAATTTTTATGCCCTGCTGCATCCTCAAAACATGTGGGCTCTGGCTCCTCTAGAACCTTGACCATATAAGCATAGTGATGTGATGTATACCCATCATATCTGTCAACTGGATACTTAATACGAGTGGACCTCCGTACAACTGGATCAGTTGCAGGAGTCTTTAAATCATGCCTGCTTTTCCTTGCACCAGGTGTAACAACAGAAGGAATCCCAAGTTCCTCATCAAGGCTCATTTCAGAGTCGCTTGACTCTCCATCAACATGAGAGCTACCAGCAGACACATCAAACACTGGAGCATGGTCTACTTTTTCTTTTCCCTTATGTGATACCTGCACAACACTATCAGGGCTGCCATGTGACGATTCACTAGATCTCAATCTCCCTGTCCATGCATTAGATCCACTAGTAGAGGACTCTCTGGGTCCACTCAAGGCTTGAGATTGCTGCTCTGCATTTATTGCAGCATTCCCATTTCCTGCATCTGCATCTCCTACCATAACAGTTGGTGCATACCAGCTGCTCATTTCATCAAAAACAACATCTCTACTCACTTGCATTTTGCGGGTGGAAGGGTTATAACAGCGATACCCTTTCTGGTGCATAGCATATCCAATAAAGATGCATTTTTCTGCCTTTGGATCCAGCTTTGTTCTCTTCTCATCAGGAACATGAACATAAGCTATGCAACCAAATACCTTCAAGTGAGAAATATCTGGTTTTTGGCCTGTATACATTTCTTCAGGCGTCATGCCATGGACAGCTGCAGTGGGGGTTCTGTTCATAATATAAACAGCAGTTGCTACTGCTTCAGCCCAAAAATAATCAGGCATGTTTTTCTCATTTAGGATCGCCCGTCCTACTTCTGCAATATGCCTGTTCTTCCTTTCTGCAACCCCATTCTGCTGAGGGGTAGACCTGCATGAGTACTTCCTTTGAATTCCCTGTTCTTTTAGATATTCACAAAATTCTTCTGAAAAGTACTCTCCCCCTCCATCAGATCTTAGCACTTTAATATGCACACCTTTCTCTTTTTCAACCATGGCCTTAAAAGCCTTGAAATGGTTGAACACTTCACTTTTGTGCTTCATAAAATAAATCCACACCTTCCTAGTGTAGTCATCAATAAACGTCACATAATAATGGCATCCACCAATAGAAGCAGCTTTGGTTGTCCAAACATCTGAATGGATCACTTCCAAAGGTCTTCTGCTCACCTTAGCATTTTTGGGAAATGCATGTCTGGCCTGCTTACCCATTTGGCATGCTTCACATACCTTTTGCATTCCCTCAACTCTGAATTTAGGCAAACCTGCAACAATGTTTTTCGTTTGCATAGATTTCAGCCTTTGTATATTCACGTGCCCAATGCGCTTGTGCCATATCTCAATATCTGCAATGACACCTCTCCCATGCGCAAACATAGCAGCTTTCACCTCAGGCATATCAACATCCAAGGTGAACATTCTTCCATTTTTGTTGCCTTTCGCAACCAAGCGGCATTTATTTTTCAAGTCCTCAACAAAGCATCCATCAGGATTAAATCTAACCTGCAGACCTTGCTCAACCATCTGGCCAACTGAAACCAGGTTCTTAGTGATTTTTGGGACATGAAGTACATCTGCCAAGTACTTCGTTTTGCCATCCTGCATAGCCAATGGCACTTTACCAACCTGCGTAATTGGGTGCGCAGTATCATCACCTGTTTCAACATAACCTGGCTTATCCAAATTTCTAACATCATGAAACCACTCACCATGACTGGTCATGTGGTTAGAGGCACCTGAATCAACATACCAAACATCATTGCAAGCTGCAGCATCTCCTGACATGGAGTTAACCATATGCTGCATCACAAAAAGGTGCTCATTTCTGTCGTCACCATGCCCACTTGATGATGCATAGTTGCTTTGCTGCAACTTCCCACTTTTGATGTCATTCTGCTTTTTATAGCATGTATTCTCCTTGTGTCCAGGCTTTCCACAATAATAGCATTCTGTGCTGCTATTTACTTGCTGGTTCCTTTGCCATGAACCACGGCCTCTTTGGCTCCCCCTGCCTCTAGAACTACCACGTCCTCCTCCATAGGACTGGTTTTCCTGTTGTTGCTGTTGGTTCTGATTTCCTGCACGGCCACCAAAACGGCCTCTTCCTCTACCTCTGCCTCTACCTGTATTCGAGTAGAAAGCAGTCTCTTGAGAAGTTGAGGTGGCTGAACCACCATTCCTTTGCTCTTCACTCAGCAAGAGAGCAATAAGTTCCTGAAAATCAGGAAATGTTTCACGGACTCCAATGGATGTCCGAAACTGTGCATAATCTTTCCCAAGACCATTCAAGGTCACGGACACTAAGTCCTCATCATCAACAGGTGCTCCAATGGAGGCAAGAGAATCTGCAAGGCCTTTCACCTTCAAGGAATACTCATTTATATTCAGATTTTTCCTTTGCACATTGTGCAACTCCTGCTTTAGCTGCATCTTTCGTGCTTTGGTATTTGTGCTATACAGCTTCACCAATGTATCCCATGCCTCCTTAGGCGTCACTAGATCCTGTATATGCACAATCATAGAATTTGAAATGCTAACAGACAGCCAATACAGGCATTTTCTGGCTTTTTCATGCCATTCTTTAAAGGCCTTCAATTCAGCAGGAGTGGGAGCAACACCCAAAACTGGTTCTGCAGTTTCACCACTGATGTACTCCCAAACTCCCTTTCCCATAAGGAAGTTTGTCATCCTGAACTTCCATGCTTGGAAGTTGTTCTTGTCAAGCTTCTCACTGACAATGGTAGACAGATTCTCAGACATTTTACAAATCACGAATTGTAACAGCAACCTGTAAACACAGCAAATGTCTCACAAGGGCAAATAGCAAAACTTCTGCAAAAAGCCTCACAGGGGCAGATCTGCAACACTGACGAAAGTGGTATTTCACCACACAGTCACTTCCTAGTGACGATTTTGCATCAACAGGCAACAGGCATGAATCTGCAACTCCCAATATCTCTGCACACAGGCATACGATGCAATTTCTGTGGCACCTTTCCACCGACTAGCCGCGCAGTGGTCGCACAGCGAAAAACAGGGTCTTTTTTTGAGTGCCTGCGAAGAACTTCCGCCTTCAAAACGGGACCCGAAATGGCCTCAAATCAAAAAAATAAAGTCAATAGCCTTCTTATCATGAGGCAAAGGCATCAAATCCCAAGTGTGGTTTGCATCCAAGGCAGCCATCTCTTCATCCATAGCTGCTTCCCAATTTTTATGCCCTGCTGCATCCTCAAAACATGTGGGCTCTGGCTCCTCTAGAACCTTGACCATATAAGCATAGTGATGTGCTGTATACCCATCATATCTCAGCCTGTCAACTGGATACTTAATACGAGTGGACCTCCGTACAACTGGATCAGTTGCAGGATTCTTTAAATCATGCCTGCTTTTCCTTGCACCAGGTGTAACAACAGAAGGAATCCCAAGTTCCTCATCAAGGCTCATTTCAGAGCCGCTTGACTCTCCATCAACATGAGAGCTACCAGCAGACACATCAAACACTGGAGCATGGTCTACTTTTTCTTTTCCCTTATGTGATACCTGCACAACACTATCAGGGCTGCCATGTGACGATTCACTAGATCTCAATCTCCCTGTCCATGCATTAGATCCACTAGTAGAGGACTCTCTGGGTCCACTCAAGGCTTGAGATTGCTGCTCTGCATTTATTGCAGCATTCCCATTTCCTGCATCTGCATCTCCTACCATAACAGTTGGTGCATACCAGCTGCTCATTTCATCAAAAACAACATCTCTACTCACTTGCATTTTGCGGGTGGAAGGGTTATAACAGCGATACCCTTTCTGGTGCAGAGCATATCCAATAAAGATGCATTTTTCTGCCTTTGGATCCAGCTTTGTTCTCTTCTCATCAAGAACATGAACATAAGCTATGCAACCAAATACCTTCAAGTGAGAAATATCTGGTTTTTGGCCTGTATACATTTCTTCAGGCGTCATGCCATGGACAGCTGCAGTGGGGGTTCTGTTCATAATATAAACAGCAGTTGCTACTGCTTCAGCCCAAAAATAATCAGGCATGTTTTTCTCATTTAGGATCGCCCGTCCTACTTCTGCAATATGCCTGTTCTTCCTTTCTGCAACCCCATTCTGCTGAGGGGTAGACCTGCATGAGTACTTCCTTTGAATTCCCTGTTCTTTTAGATATTCACAAAATTCTTTTGAAAAGTACTCTCCCCCTCCATCAGATCTTAGCACTTTAATATGCACACCTTTCTCTTTTTCAACCATGGCCTTAAAGGCCTTGAAATGGCTGAACACTTCACTTTTGTGCTTCATAAAATAAATCCACACCTTCCTAGTGTAGTCATCAATAAACGTCACATAATAATGGCATCCACCAATAGAAGCAGCTTTGGTTGTCCAAACATCTGAATGGATCACTTCCAAAGGTCTTCTGCTCACCTTAGCATTTTTGGGAAATGCATGTCTGGCCTGCTTACCCATTTGTCATGCTTCACATACCTTTTGCATTCCCTCAGCTCTGAATTTAGGCAAACCTGCAACAATGTTTTTCGTTTGCATAGATTTCAGCCTTTGTATATTCATGTGCCCAATGCGCTTGTGCCATATCTCAATATCTGCAATGACACCTCTCCCATGCGCAAACATAGCAGCTTTCACCTCAGGCATATCAACATCCAAGGTGAACATTCTTCCATTTTTGTTGCCTTTCGCAACCAAGCGGCATTTATTTTTCAAGTCCTCAATAAAGCATCCATCAGGATTAAATCTAACCTGCAGACCTTGCTCAACCATCTGGCCAACTGAAACCAGGTTCTTAGTGATTTTTGGGACATGAAGTACATCTGCCAAGTACTTCGTTTTGCCATCCTGCATAGCCAATGGCACTTTACCAACCTGCGTAATTAGGTGCGCAGTATCATCACCTGTTTCAACATAACCTGGCTTATCCAAATTTCTAACATCATGAAACCACTCACCATGACTGGTCATGTGGTTAGAGGCACCTGAATCAACATACCAAACATCATTGCAAGCTGCAGCATCTCCTGACATGGAGTTAACCATATGCTGCATCACAAAAAGGTGCTCATTTCTGTCGTCACCATGCCCACTTGATGATGCATAGTTGCTTTGCTGCAACTTCCCACTTTTGATGTCATTCTGCTTTTTATAGCATGTATTCTCCTTGTGTCCAGGCTTTCCACAATAATAGCATTCTGTGCTGCTATTTACTTGCTGGTTCCTTTGGCATAAACCACGGCCTCTTTGGCTCCCCCTGCCTCTAGAACTACCACGTCCTCCTCCATAGGACTGGTTTTCCTGTTGTTGCTGTTGGTTCTGATTTCCTGCACGGCCACCAGAACGGCCTCTTCCTCTACCTCTGCCTCTACCTGTATTCGAGTAGAAAGCAGTCTCTTGAGAAGTTGAGGTGGCTGAACCACCATTCCTTTGCTCTTCACTCAGCAAGAGAGCAATAAGTTCCTGAAAATCAGAAAATGTTTCACGGACTCCAATGGATGTCCGAAACTGTGCATAATCTTTCCCAAGACCATTCAAGGTCACGGACACTAAGTCCTCATCATCAACAGGTGCTCCAATGGAGGCAAGAGAATCTGCAAGGCCTTTCACCTTCAAGGAATACTCATTTATATTCAGATTTTTCCTTTGCACATTGTGCAACTCCTGCTTTAGCTGCATCTTTCATGCTTTGGTATTTGTGCTATACAGCTTCACCAATGTATTTCATGCCTCCTCAGGCATCTCTAGATCCTGTATATGCACAATCATAGAATCTGAAATGCTAACAGACAGCGAATACAGGCATTTTCTGGCTTTTTCATGCCATTCTTTAAAGGCCTTCAATTCAGCAGGAGTGGGAGCAGCACCCAAAACTGGTTCTGCAGTTTCACCACTGATGTACTCCCAAACTCCCTTT